>NC_083413.1:630000-930000 GCF_020745735.1 Hemiscyllium ocellatum
GGATCCTCAGCCATTCCTCATATGTTAGACCTGCCATTCCAGGGATCATCCGTGTGAATCTCCGCTGGACACGTTCCAGTGCCAGTATGCCCTTCCTGAGGTGTGGGGACCAAAACTGGACACAGTACTCCAAATGGGGCCTAACCAGAGCTTTGTAAAGTCTCAGTAGCACATCTTTGCTTTTATATTCCAACCCTCTTGAGATAACTGACAACATTGCATTCGCTTTCTTAATCATGGACTCAACCTGCATGTTTACCTTTAGAGAATCCTCGACTAGCACTCCCAGATCCCTTTGTACTTTGGCTTTACTAATTTTCTCACCGTTTAGAAAGTAGTCTATGCTTTTATTCTTTTTGCCAAGGTGTAAGACCTCGCATTTGCTCACATTGAATTCCATCAGCCATTTCCTGGACCACTCTCCCAAACTGTCTAGATCCTTCTGCAGCCTCCCCACTTCCTCAGTACTACCTGCCTGTCCACCTAACTTCGTATCATCGGCAAACTTCGCTAGAATGCCCCCAGTCCCTTCATCCAAATCATTAATATATAACGTGAACAGCTGTGGCCCCAACACTGAACCCTGTGGGACACCGCTCATCACTGGCTGCCATTCCGAAAAAGAACCTTTTATCCCAACTCTCTGCCTTCTGTTAGACAGTCAATCCTCAATCCATACCAGCAGCTCACCTCGAGCACCATGGGCCCTCACCTTGCTCAGCAGCCTCCCGTGTGGCACCTTATCAAAGGCCTTTTGAAAGTGTAGATAGACCACATCCACTGGGTTTCCCTGGTCTAACCTACTTGTCACCTCTTCAAAGAATTCCAACAGGTTTGTCAAACACGACCTCCCCTTACTAAATCCATGTTGACTTGCTCTAATCAGACTCTGCTCTTCTAAGAATTTAGAAACCTCATCCTTAATGATGGATTCTAGAATTTTACCAAAAACCGAGGTTAGGCTAATTGGCCTATAATTTTCCATCTTTTGTCTTGATCCTTTCTTGAACAAGGGGGTTACAACAGCCATCTTCCAATCATCTGGGACCTTTCTTGACTCCAGTGACTCTTGAAAGATCTCAACCAATGCCTTTGCTATTTCCTCAGCCACCTCCCTCAGAACTCTAGGATGTATCCCATCGGGGCCAGGAAATTTATCAATTTTAAGACTTTTTAACTTTTCTAGCACTATCTCTTTTGTAATGGCAACCATACACAACTCAGCCCCGTGACTCCCTTTAATTGTTGGGATATTACTCATGTCTTCCACTGTGAAAACTGACGCAAAGTACTTGTTAAGTTCTCCTCCTATGTCCTTATCTCCCATCACTAGGCTTCCTGCATCAGTTTGAAGTGGCCCAATGTCTACTTTTGCCTGTCGTTTGTTTCTTATGGATTGAAAGAAACTTTTACTATCATTTCTAATATTACTGGCTAGCCTACCTTCATATTTGATCCTCTCATTTCTTATTACTCTCTTTGTTATCCTCTGTTTGTTTTTGTAGCTTTCCCAATCTTCTGATTTCCCACTGTTCTTGGCCACTTTATAGGATCTCTCTTTTACTTTAATACATTTCCTGACTTCCTTTGTCAGCCATGGCTGTCTAATCCCTCCCTGGATAATCTTTCTTTTCTTGGGGATGAACCTCTGTACAGTGTCCTCAATTATACCCACAAACTCCTGCCATTTTTGCTCTACTGTCTTCCCCGCTAGGCTCTGCTTCCAGTCTATTTTTGTCAGGTCCTCTCTCATGCCCTCATAATTACCTTTATTTAACTGTAACACCATATTTTCACCGTCTCGTGTATATTCTCACCATCAGTGTTTTTATTCTCAACCTCTCTGGTATATTCTCACTGTCACTGGTATATCCTCACTGTCACTGGTATGTCGTCACCGTCACTGGAATATATTCACCGTCACTGGTATATCCTCACTGTCAGTGTTTTATTCTAGACCTCTCTGGTATATTCTCACCGTCACTGGTATATCCTCACCGTCAGTGTTTTATTCTCAACCTCTCTGGTATATTCTCACCATCTCTGGTATATTCTCAAGGTCACTGGCATATTCTCAACGTCACTGGTATATTCGCACTGTCCCTGGTATATTCTCACCATCAATGTTTTATTCTCAACCTCACTGGTATATTGACACCGTCACCATCACTGGTATATTCTCACCGTCACGAGTATATTCTCACCATCAGTGTTTAATTCTCACCGTCACTGGTATATTCTCACCATCAGTGTTTTATTCTCAACCTGTCTGGTATATTCTCACTGTCACTGGTATATTCTCACCGTCACTGGCATATTCTCACCGTCACTGGTATATCCTGACCGTCACAGGTATATTCTCACCGTCAGTGTTTAATTCTCACCGTCAGTGGTATATTCTCCCCATCAGTGTTTTATTCTCAACCTCTCTGGTATATTCTCAATATCACTGGTATATTCTCACTATCACTGGTATATCCTCACTGTCACTGGTGTATTCTTACCATCACTGGTATATTCTCACCGTCTCGTGTATATTCTCACCATCAGTGTTTTATTCGCAACCTCTCTGGTATATTCTCACTGTCAGTATTTTATTCTCAACCTCACTGATATATTCTCACTGTCACTGGTATATCCTCACTGTCAGTGTTTCATTCTCACCGTCACCGGTATATTCTCACCATCACTGGTATATTCACACCGACACTGGTATATCCTCACCGACACTGGTATATCCTCACCGTCACTGGTAAATCCTCACCGTCAATGTTTTATTCTCAACCTCTCTGATATATTCTCACCGTCTCTGGTATATTCTCACTGTCAGTGGCATATTCTCAACGTCACTGGTATATTCGCACTGTCCCTGGTATATTCTCACCGACACTGGTAAATCCTCACCGTCAGTGTTTTATTCTCAACTTCACTGGTATATTCTCACTGTCACTGGTATATCCTCACCGTCAGTATTTTATTCTCAACCTCACTGGTATATTGACTCAAAGCCCTCCGCTTCTTCCTTTCCCGCCGTACCAACCAGTACCCTTCCACTGACACCCTCCTTCGACTGACTGAACTGGCCCTCACCCTGAACAACTTCTCTTTCCAATCCTCCCACTTCCTCCAAACTAAAGGAGTAGCCATGGGCACCCGCATGGGCCCCAGCTATGCCTGTCTCTTCGTAGGAAATGTGGAACAGTCCATCTTCAGCAACTACACTGGCACCACCCCCCACCTTTTCCTCCGCTACATCGATGACTGTATCGGCGCTGCCTCGTGCTCCCATGGGGAGGTTGAACAGTTCATCAACTTTACTAACACCTTCCATCCCGACCTGAAATTCACCTGGACTGTCTCAGACTCCTCCCGCCCCTTCCTAGACCTTTTCATTTCTATCTCGGGCGACCGAATCAACACAGACATCTACTATAAACCGACTGACTCCCACAGCTACCTAGACTACACCTCCTCCCACCCTGCCCCCAGTAAAAACGCCATACCATATTCCCAATTCCTTCGTCTCCGCCGCATCTGCTCCCAGGAGGACCAGTTCCAATACCGTACAGCCCAGATGGCCTCCTTCTTCAAGGACCGCAGATTCCCCCCAGACGTGATCGACGATGCCCTCCACCGCATCTCCTCCACTTCCCGCTCCTCCGCCCTTGAGCCCCGCCCCTCCAACCGCCACCAGGACAGAACCCCAATGGTTCTCACCTACCACCCCACCAACCTCCGTATACAGCGTATCATCCGTCGTCATTTCCACCACCTCCAAACGGACCCCAACACCAGGGATATATTTCCCTCCCCTTCCCTATCAGCGTTCCGAAAAGACCACTCCCTCCATGACTCCCTCGTCAAGTCCACACCCCCCACCAACCCAACCTCCACCCCCGGCACCTTCCCCTGCAACCGCAAGATATGCAAAACTTGTGCCCAGACCTCCTCCCGTACTTCTCTCCAAGGCCCCAAGGGATCCTTCCATATCCTCCACAAATTCACCTGTACCTCCACACACATCATCTATTGCATCCGCTGCACCCGATGTGGCCTCCTCGATATTGGGGAGACAAGCCGGCTACTTGCGGAACGCTTCAGAGAACACCTCTGGGACACCCGGACCAACCAACCCAACCACCCCGTGGCTCAACACTTTAACTCCCCCTCCCACTCCACCAAGGACATGCAGGTCCTTGGACTCCTCCATCGCCAGACCATAACAACACGACGGCTGGAGGAGGAGCGCCTCATCTTCCGCCTGGGAACCCTCCAACCACAAGGTATGAATTCAGATTTCTCCAGTTTCCTCATTTCCCCTCCCCCCACCTTGTCTCAGTCGGTTCCCTCAACTCAGCACCGTCTTCCTAACCTGCAGTCTTCTTCCTGACCTCTCCGCCCCCACCCCACTCTGGCCTATCACCCTCACCTTGACCTCCTTCCACCTATCACATCTCCATCGCCCCTCCCCCAAGTCCCTCCTCCCTACCTTTTATCTTAGCCTGCTGGACACACTTTCCTCATTCCTGATGAAGGGCTTTTGCCTGAAATGTCGAATCTCCTGTTCCTTGGATGCTGCGCTTTTCCAGCAACACATTTTCAGCTCTGATCTCCAGTATCTGCAGACCTCACTTTCTCCTCTCTGGTATATTCTCAACAGCACTGGTATATTCTCACTGTCACTGGTATATCCTCACTATCACTGATATGTCCTCACCGTCACTGGAATATATTAACCGTCAGTGATATATTCGCACTTTCAGTGTTTCATTCTCACCGTCACTGGTATATTCTCACCGTCACAGGCATATCCTCACCGTCACTGGCATATTCTCACCGTCACTGGAATATTCTCACCGTCACTGGAATATTCTCACCGTCACTGGAATATTCTCACCATCAGTGGAATATTCTCACAGTTAGTGATATATTCTCACCATCACAGGCATATTCTCACCATCAGTGTTTCATTTTCAATCTCACCGGTATATTCTCACCGCCAATGTTTTATTCTCACCATCAGTGGTTTATTCTCACCGTGAGTGGTTTATTCTCACCGTCTTTAGAATATACTCACCATCACTGGCATATTCTCACCTTCAGTGTTTGATTCTAAACCTCACTGGTGTATTCTCACTGTCACTGGTACATTCTCACTGTCACTGGTATATTCTCAACATCACTGGTATATTCTCACCGTCACTGGCATATTCTCACTGTCACTGGCATATTCTCACCGTCATTGGCATAGTCCCACCATCACCGGTATACCCTCACCGTCAATGTTTTATTATCAACGTCACTGGCATATTCTCAACCTCCCTGGTATATTCTCACTGTCAGTATTTTATTCTCAGCCTCACTGGTATATTCTTACAGTCACTAATATATTCTCACCGTCGGTATTTCATTCTCACCGTCACTGGTATATTCTCACCGTCAGTGTTTCATTTTCACCGTCACTGGTATATTCTCAACATCTGTGTTTTATTCTCACCGTCAGTGGTTTATTCTCACCATCTTTTGAATATTCTCACTGTTGCTAGAATATTCTCACCATCACTGGCATATTCTCACCGTCACCAGTATATTCTCACCGTCTGTATTTCATTCTCACCGTCACTGGTATATTCTCACCGTCACTGGTATATTCTCACTGTCAGTGTTTTATTCTCAACCTCCCTGGTATATTCTCACCGTCACTGGTATAACCTCGCCGTCACTGATATAACCACACCGCCACTGGTATATCCACACCATCACTGGTATATCCACACCATCATTGGTATATCCACACCATCACTGGTATATTCTCACCATCACTGGTATATTCTCACCATCACTGGTATATTCTCACCATCACTGGTATATTCTCACCATCAGTGTTTTATTTTCAACCGCACTGGTATATTCTCACTGTCATTGGTATATTCTCATTGTCAGTGGAATATTATCACTGTCACTGATATAACCACACCGCCAATGGTATATCCACACCGCCAATGGTATATCCACACCATCACTGGTATATCCACACCATCACTGGCATATTCTCATCGCCAGTGTTTTATTCTCAACCTCCCTGGTATATTCTCACCGTTACTGGTATATTCTCACAATCACTGGTATAACCTCGCCGTCACTGATATAACCACACCGCCACTGGTATATCCACACCGTCACTGGTATATCCACACCGTCACTGGTATATCCTCACTGTCACTGGTATATCCTCACCGTCACTGGCATATTCTTACCGTCAGTGTTTTATTCTCAACCTCCCTGGTATATTCTCACCGTCACTGGTATAACCTCGCCGTCACTGATATAACCACACCGCCACTGGTATATCCACACCATCACTGGTATATCCACACCATCACTGGTATATCCACACCATCACTGGTATATCCACATCGTTACTGGTATATCCTCACCATCACTGGTATATTCTCACCATCACTGGTATATTCTCACCATCAGTGTTTTATTTTCAACCTCACTGGTATATTCTCACTGTCATTGGTATATTCTCATTGTCAGTGGAATATTATCACTGTCACTGATATAACCACACCGCCAATGGTATATCCACACCATCACCGGTATATCCACACCATCACTGGTATATCCACACCATCACTGGCATATTCTCACCGCCAGTGTTTTATTCTCAACCACCCTGGTATGTTCTCACCGTTACTGGTATATTCTCACAATCACTGGTATAGCCTCGCCGTCACTGATATAACCACACCGCCACTGGTATATCCACACCATCACTGGTATATCCACACCGTCACTGGCATATTCTCACCGTCAGTGTTTTATTCTCAACCTCACTGGAATATTCTCACTGTCACTGGTATATCCACACCAGCACTGGCATATCCTCACCATCACTGGTATATCCACACCATCACTGGTATATGCACACCGTCACTGGTATATCCTCACCATCACTGGTATATCCTCACCATCACTGGTATATCCTCACCATCACCGGTATAATCTCACCATCACTGGTATATTCTCACCATCAGTGTTTTATTTTCAACCTCACTGGTATATTCTCACTGTCATTGGTATATTCTCATTGTCACTGATATAACCACACCGCCACTGGTATATCCACACCATCACTGGTATATCCACACCGTTACTGGTATATCCACACCGTTACTGGTATATCCACACCGTCACTGGTATATCCTCACTGTCACTGGTATATCCTCACTGTCACTGGTATATCCTCACCGTCACTGGCATATTCTCACCGTCAGTGTTTTATTCTCAACCTCCCTGGTATATTCTCACCGTCACTGGTATAACCTCTCCGTCACTGATATAACCACACCGCCACTGGTATATCCACACCATCACTGGTATATCCACACCATCACTGGTATATCCACACCATCACTGGTAATTCCACACCGTCACTGGTATATCCTCACCATCACTGGTATATTCTCACCATCACTGGTATATTCTCACCATCAGTGTTTTATTTTCAACCGCACTGGTATATTCTCACTGTCATTGGTATATTCTCATTGTCAGTGGAATATTATCACTGTCACTGATATAACCACACCGCCAATGGTATATCCACACCATCACCGGTATATCCACACCATCACTGGTATATCCACACCATCACTGGCATATTCTCACCGCCAGTGTTTTATTCTCAACCACCCTGGTATATTCTCACCGTTACTGGTATATTCTCACAATCACTGGTATAACCTCGCCGTCACTGATATAACCACACCGCCACTGGTATATCCACACCATCACTGGTATATCCACACCGTCACTGGCATATTCTCACCGTCAGTGTTTTATTTTCAACCTCACTGGTATATTCTCACTGTCATTGGTATATTCTCACTGTCAGTGGAATATTATCGCTGTCACTGATATAACCACACCGCCAATGGTATATCCACACCATCACCGGTATATCCACACCATCACTGGTATATCCACACCATCACTGGCATATTCTCACCGCCAGTGTTTTATTCTCAACCACCCTGGTATATTCTCACCGTTACTGGTATATTCTCACAATCACTGGTATAACCTCGCCGTCACTGATATAACCACACCGCCACTGGTATATCCACACCGTCACTGGCATATTCTCACCGTCAGTGTTTTATTCTCAACCTCACTGGAATATTCTCACTGTCACTGGTATATCCACACCAGCACTGGCATATCCTCACCATCACTGGTATATCCACACCGTCACTGGTATATCCTCACCATCACTGGTATATCCTCACCATCACTGGTATATCCTCACCATCACTGGTATATCCTCACCATCACTGGTATAATCTCACCATCACTGGTATAATCTCACCGTCAGTGTTTTATTCTCAACCTCCCTGGTATATTCTCACCGTCACTGGTATAACCTCACCGTCACTGATATAACCACACCGCCACTGGTATATTCACACCATCACTGGTATATCCACACCGTCACTGGTATATCCACACCGTCACTGGTATATCCACACCGTCACTGGTATATCCTCACCATCACTGGTATATCCTCACCATCACTGGTATAATCTCACCATCACTGGTATAATCTCACCATCACTGGTATATTCTCACCATCAGTGTTTTATTTTCAACCTCATTGGTATATTCTCACTGTCATTGGTATATTCTCATTGTCAGTGGAATATTATCACTGTCACTGATATAACCACACCGCCAATGGTATATCCACACCATCACTGGTATATCCACACCATCACTGGTATATCCACACCATCACTGGCATGTTCTCACCGCCAGTGTTTTATTCTCAACCACCCTGGTATATTCTCACCGTTACTGGTATATTCTCACAATCACTGGTATAACCTCACTGTCAGTGTTTTATTCTCACCATCACTGGAATATTCTCACTGTAAATGTTTTATTCTCAACATCACTGATATATTCTCACTGTCACTGATATATCCTCACTGCCACTGGTATATTCTCACCGTCAGTATTTTATTCTCACTGTCACTGGTATATCCTCACCATCACTGGTATATTTTCACCATGCCTGGAATATTCTCACTGTCACTGGAATATCCTCACCGTCACTGGAATATTCTCACCGTCAGTGTTTTATTCTCAACCTCACTGGAATATTATCCCTGTAAGTGTTTTATTCTCAACATCACTGGTATATTCTCACCGTCACTAGTCTATTCTCACCGTCATTGGTATATCCTCACCGTCACTAGTATATTCTCACAGTCACTGGTATATCCACACCATCACTGGTATATCCACACCATCACTGATATATCCTCACCATCACTGGTATATCCACACCATCACTGGTATATCCACACCATCACTGGTATATCCACACCGTCAGTGTTTTATTCTCAACCACCTGGTATATTCTCACCATCACTGGTTTTTCCTAATTGTCAGTGTTTTATTTTCACCGCCACTGGAATATTATCCCTGGTATATTCTCACCATCACAGGTATATTCTCACCGTCAGTGTTTCATTTTCAACGCCACTGGTATATTCTCACTGTCACTGGTATATTCTCAACATCAGTGTTTTATTCTCACTGTCAGTGGTTTATTCTCACCATCTCTAGAATATTCTTACCATCGCTAGAATATTCTCACCGTCACTGGTATATCCTCACCATCACTGGTATATCCTCACCATCACTGGTATATCCTCACCATCACTGGTATAATCTCACCATCACTGGCATATTCTCACCGTCAGTGTTTTATTCTCAACCTCCCTGGTATATTCTCACCGTCACTGGTATAACCTCACCGCCACTGGTATATTCACACCATCACTGGTATATCCACACCATCACTGGTATATCCACACCGTCACTGGTATATCCACACCGTCACTGGTATATCCACACCGTCACTGGTATATCCTCACCATCACTGGTATATCCTCACCATCACTGGTATAATCTCACCATCACTGGTATAATCTCACCATCACTGGTATATTCTCACCATCAGTGTTTTATTTTCAACCTCATTGGTATATTCTCACTGTCATTGGTATATTCTCATTGTCAGTGGAATATTATCACTGTCACTGATATAACCACACCGCCAATGGTATATCCACACCATCACTGGTATATCCACACCATCACTGGTATATCCACACCATCACTGGCATGTTCTCACCGCCAGTGTTTTATTCTCAACCACCCTGGTATATTCTCACCGTTACTGGTATATTCTCACAATCACTGGTATAACCTCACTGTCAGTGTTTTATTCTCACCATCACTGGAATATTCTCACTGTAAATGTTTTATTCTCAACATCACTGATATATTCTCACTGTCACTGATATATCCTCACTGCCTCTGGTATATTCTCACCGTCAGTATTTTATTCTCACTGTCACTGGTATATCCTCACCGTCACTGGTATATTTTCACCATGCCTGGAGTATTCTCACTGTCACTGGAATATCCTCACCGTCACTGGAATATTCTCACCGTCAGTGTTTTATTCTCAACCTCACTGGAATATTATCCCTGTAAGTGTTTTATTCTCAACATCACTGGTATATTCTCACCGTCACTAGTCTATTCTCACCGTCATTGGTATATCCTCACCGTTACTAGTATATTCTCACAGTCACTGGTATATCCTCACCATCACTGGTATATCCACACCATCACTGATATATCCTCACCATCACTGGTATATCCACACCATCACTGGTATATCCACACCATCACTGGTATATCCACACCGTCAGTGTTTTATTCTCAACCACCTGGTATATTCTCACCATCACTGGTTTTTCCTAATTGTCAGTGTTTTATTTTCACCGCCACTGGAATATTATCCCTGGTATATTCTCACCATCACAGGTATATTCTCACCGTCAGTGTTTCATTTTCAACGCCACTGGTATATTCTCACTGTCACTGGTATATTCTCAACATCAGTGTTTTATTCTCACTGTCAGTGGTTTATTCTCACCATCTCTAGAATATTCTTACCATCGCTAGAATATTCTCACCGTCACTGGAATATTCTCATCATCACTGGTATATTCTCACCGTCACTGGCATATTCCCACCATCACTGGTATACTCTCACCGTCAATGTTTTATTATCAACGTCATTGGCATATTCTCACCGTCACTGGTATATTCTCACCGTCACTGGCATATTCTCAACCTCCCTGGTATATTCTCACTGTCAGTATTTTATTCTCAGCCTCACTGGTATATTCTCATCTTCACTGGTATTATATTCTTACAGTCACTGATATATTCTCACCGTCGGTATTTCATTCTCACCGTCACTGGTATATTCTCAACATCTGTGTTTTATTCTCACCGTCAGTGGTTTATTCTCACCATCTCTTGAATATTCTCACTGTTACTAGAATATTCTCACCAACATGGCATATTCTCAACGTCACTGGTATATTATCACTGTCACCAGTATTTTCTCACCGTCTGTATTTCATTCTCACCGTCACTGGTATATTCTCACTGTCACTGGTATATTCTCACTGTCACTGGTATATTCTCACTGTCAGTGTTTTATTCTCAACCTCACTGGTATTTTCTCACCATCACTGGTATATTCTCACCATCAGTGTTTTATTCTCAACCTCTCTGGTAGATTCTCAACATCACTGGTATATCCTCACTGTCACTGGTATATCCTCACCGTCACTGGTATATCCTCACCGTCACTGGTATATCCTCACCGTCAGTGTTTTATTCTCAACCTCTCTGGTATATTCTCACTGCCACTGGTATATCCTCACTATCACTGGTATGTCCTCACCGTCACTGGAATTATTCACCGTCACTGGAATATCCTCACTTTCAGTGTTTCATTCTCACCGTCACTGGTATATTCTCACAGTCACTAGTCTATTCTCACCGTCATTGGTATATCCTCACTGTCACTATTATATTCTCACAGTCACTGGTATATCCTCACCATCACTATTATATTCTCACAGTCACTGGTATATCCTCACCATCACTGGTATATCCTCACCATCACTGGTATATTCTCACCGTCACCGGTATATTCTCACCGTCACCGGTATATTCTCACCGTCACTAGTATATTCTCACCGTCACTAGTATATTCTCATAGTCACTGGTATATCTTCACTGTCACTGTTATATCCTCACCATCACTGGCATATTCTCACCATCAGTGTTTTATTCTCACCAGCACTGCTTTATTCTCAACGTCACTGGTATATCCTCACTCTCACTGGTATATTCTCACCATCACAGGTATATTCTCACCGTCAGTGTTTCATTTTCAACGTCACTGGTATATTCTCACCATCACTGGTATATTCTCACCGTCACCGGTATATTCTCACCGTCACTAGTATATTCTCACAGTCACTGGTATATCTTCACCGTCACTGTTATATCCTAACCATCACTGGCATATTCTCACCATCAGTGTTTTATTCTCACCAGCACTGCTTTATTCTCACCGTCACTGGTATATCCTCACTCTCACTGGTATATTCTCACCATCACAGGTATATTCTCACCGTCAGTGTTTCATTTTCAACGTCACTGGTATATTCTCACTGCCAATGTTTTATTCCCACCGTCAGTGGTTTATTCTCACCGTCAGTTGTTTATTTTCACCGTCACTAGAATATTCTTACCATCACTGGCATATTCTCACCATCACTGGCATATTCTCACCTTCAGTGTTTGGTTCTAAACCTCACTGGTGTATTCTCACTGTCACTGGTATATCTTCACCATCACTGGTATATTCTCACCGTCACTGGTATATCCACACCGTCAGTGTTTTATTCTCAATCTCCCTGGTATATTCTCACCGTCACTGGTATAACCTCACTGTCACTGGTATATTCTCACTGTCAGTGTTTCATTTTCAACTTCACTGGTACATTCTCTCCATCACTGGTATATCCACACCGTCACTGGTATATTCTCACTGTCAGTGTTTTATTCTCACCGTTACTGGTATATCCTCACCGTCACTGTTATATTCTCACCGTCACTGGAATATTCTCACCATCACTGGAATATTCTCACTGTCAGTGTTTCATTTTCAACGTCACTGGCATATCCTCACCATCAGTGTTTCATTCTTAACGTCACTGGTATATTCACAACGTCAGTGGTATATTCTCAACATCAGTGGTTTATTCTCACTGTCAGTGGTTTATTCTCACCATCTCTAGAATAATCTCACCGTTGCTAGAATATTCTCACCATCACTGGCATATTCTCACCGTCACTGCCATTTTCTCATCGTCATTGGTATATACTCACTGTCACTAGTATATTCTCACCATCACTGGTGTATTCTCACCGTTACTGGTATATCCACACCGTCACTGGTATATTCTCACCGTCAGTGTTTTATTCTCAACCTCCCTGGTATATCCACACCATCACTGGTATATCCACACCGTCACTGGCATATTCTCACCGTCAGTGTTTTATTCTCAACCTCCCTGGTATATTCTCACCGTCACTGGTATAACCTCGCCGTCACTGATATAACCACACCGCCACTGGTCTATCCACACCATCACTGGTATATCCACACCATCACTGGTATATCCACACCGTCACTGGTATATCCTCACCATCACTGGTATATCCTCACCATCACTGGTATATTCTCACCATCACTGGTATAATCTCACCATCACTGGTATAATCTCACCATCAGTGTTTTATTTTCAACCTCACTGGTATATTCTCACTGTCATTGGTATATTCTCATTGTCAGTGGAATATTATCACTGTCACTGATATAACCACACCGCCAATGGTATATCCACACCATCACTGGTATATCCACACCATCACTGGTATATCCACACCATCACTGGTATATCCACACCGTCAGTTTTTTATTCTCAACCACCCTGGTATATTCTCACCATCACTGGTTTTTCCTAATTGTCAGTGTTTTATTTTCACCGCCACTGGAATGTTATCCCTGGTATATTCTCACCATCACACGTATATTCTCACCGTCAGTGTTTCATTTTCAACGCCACTGGTATATTCTCACTGTCACTGGTATATTCTCAACATCAGTGTTTTATTCTCACTGTCAGTGGTTTATTCTCACCATCTCTAGAATATTCTTACCGTCGCTAGAATATTCTCACCGTCACTGGCATATTCTCATCATCACTGGTATATTCTCAACATCACTGGCACATTCCCACCATCACTGGTATATCCTCACCGTCACTGGTATATCCTCACCGTCACTGCTATATCCTCGCCGTCACTGGTATAATCTCACCATCACTGGTATATTCTCACCGTCAGTGTTTTATTCTCACCAGCACTGCTTTATTCTCACCATCACTGGTATATTCTCACCATCAGTGGAATATTCTCACAGTCACTGGTATATTCTCACCATCACTGGCATATTCTCACCGCCAGTGTTTTATTCTCAACCACCCTGGTATATTCTCACCGTTACTGGTATATTCTCACAATCACTGGTATAACCTCACCGTCAGTGTTTTATTCTCACCATCACTGGCATATTCTCACCGTCACTGGCATAGTCCCACCATCACTGGTATATCCTCACCGCTACTGGTATATTCTCACCGTCAGTATTTTATTCTCACTGTCACTGGTATATCCTCACCGTCACTGGTATATTTTCACCGTCACTGGAATATTCTCACCGTCACAGGAATATTCTCACCGTCACTGGAATATTCTCAACCTCCCTGGTATATTCTCACTGTCAGTATTTTATTCTCAGCCTCACTGGTATATTCTCATCTTCACTGGTATATTCTTACAGTCACTGATATATTCTCACCGTCGATATTTCATTCTCACCGTCACTGGTATATTCTCACCGTCAGTGTTTCATTTTCACCGTCACTGGTATATTCTCAACATCTGTGTTTTATTCTCACCGTCAGTGGTTTATTCTCACCATCTTTTGAATATTCTCACTGTTACTAGAATATTCTCACCATCACTGGCATATTCTAAATGTCACTGGTATATTATCACCGTCACCAGTATATTCTCACCGTCTGTATTTCATTCTCACCGTCACCAGTATATTCTCACCGTAACTGGTATATTCTCACCGTCAGTGCTTTATTCTCAACCTCTCTGATATGTTTTCATGGTCACTGGAATATACTCACCGTCACTGGTATATCCTCACCGTCAGTGTATCATTCTCACTGGTCACTGGTCACTGGTATATTTTCACCACCACTCTTATATCCCACCATTAGTGTTTCATTCTCAACGTCACTGGAATACTCTCACTGTCAGTGTTTTATTCTAAACCTCATTGGTATATTCTCAATTTAACTGGTATATCCTCACCGCCAGTGTTTTATTCTCACCATCACTGGAATATTCTCACCGTCACTGGTATATCCTCACCGTCAGTATTTTATTCTCTACATCACTGGTATAATCTCAACATCACCAGTATATTCCCACCGTCACTGGTATATTCTCACCGTCACTGGTATATCCTCACCATCGCTAGTATATCCTCACCACCGCTGGTATATTCTCACCGTCAGTGTTTTATTCTCAACATCACTGGTATATCCTCACCATCACTGGTATATTCTCACCATCAGTGTTTTATTCTAACTGTCTCTAGAATATCCTCATCGTCACTGGAATATTCTCAACATCACTGGTATATTCTCAACATCACTGGTATATCGTCAACGTAACTGGCATATTCTCATCTTCAGTGTTTTATTCTAAACCTCACTGGTATATTCTCATCATCACTGGTACATTCTTACCGTCACTGGTATATTCTCACCGACACTGACATATTCTCACCGTCACTGGTATATTCTCACCGCCAGTGTTTTATTCACAACCTCTCTGGTATATTCTCACCATCAGTATTTTATTCTCAACCTCACTGGTATATTCTTACTGTCACTGGTATATCCTCACCGACAGTGTTTTAATCTCGTCACTGGAATATTCTCACTGTAAGTGTTTTATTTTCAACATCACTGGTATATCCTCACCGTCACTGGTATATCCTCGCATTCAGTGTTTTATTCTCAACGTCATTGGTATATTCTCACTGTCACTGGTATATCCTCACTATCTCTGGATTATTCTCACTGTCAGTGTTTTATTGTCAACATCACTGGTATATTTTCACTGTCACTGGCATATCCTCACCATGAGTGTTTTATTCTAACTGTCTCTAGAATATTCTCACCGTAACTGGAATATCCTCACCATCACTGGTATATTCTCACAGTCACTGGCATATTCTCAACGTCACTGGTATATTCTCACCGTCACTGGCATATTCTCAACATCACTGGTATATTCTCAACATCACTGGTATATTCTCACCGTCACTGGTATATTCTCACCGTCACTGGTATATTCTCATCGTCACTGGTATATTCTCATCTTCAGTGTTTTATTCTAAACCTCAATGGTATATTCTCATCATCACTGGTATATTCTCACCGACACTGGTATATTCTCACCGACACTGGTATATTCTCACCGACACTGGTATAACCTCACCGTCACTGGAATATTCTCACCTTCAGAGTTTTATTCTAAACCTCACTGGTATATTCTCATCGTTGCTGGTATATTCTCACCGTCACTGATATATCCACACCATCACTGATATATCCACACCGTCAGTGTTTTATTCTCAACCACCCTGGTATATTCTCACCGTCACTGGTTTTTCCTAATTGTCCGTGTTTTATTTTCACCGCCACTGGAATATTATCCCTGGTATATTCTCACCATCACAGGTATATTCTCACCGTCAGTGTTTCATTTTCAACACCACTGGTATATTCTCACCGTCAGTGTTTTATTCTAAACCTCACTGGTATATTCTCAACATCACTGGTATATTCTCACCATCACTGGTATATTCTCACCGTCAGTGTTTTATTGTAAACCTCACTGGTATATTCTCAACCTCTCTGGTATATTCTGACCGTCGCTGGTATATCCTCACTGTCGCTGGTATATTCTCACCGTCAGTGTTTTATTCTCATTCTCACTGTCACTGGTATATCAAACTGTCACTGGTATATCCACACCGTCACTGGTATATTCTCACTGTCATTGTTTTATTCTCACCGTCACTGGTATATTCTCACCGTCACTGGTATATCCTCACCATCAGAGTTTTATTCTCACCGTCTCTAGAATATTCTCACCGAAACTCGAATATTCTCATCGTAACTAGAATATTCTCACTGTCACGAGAATATTCTTACCGTCACTGGTATATTCTCACCGTCACTGGCATAATCTCACAGTCACTGGCATATTCTCACAGTCACTGGTATATTATCAACATCACTGGTATATTCGCAACATCACTGGTATATCCTCACCGTCACTGGTATATCCTCACCATCACTGGTATATCCTCACCGTCACTGGTATATCCTCACCGTCAATGTTTTATTCTCAAACTCACTGGTATATCCTCACCATCTCTGGTATATTCTCACCGTCAGTCTTTATTCTCACCGCCTCTTGAATATGCTCACTGTCTCTAGAATAATCTCACTGTCACTGGCATATTATCACCGGCACTGACATATTCTCACCGTCAGTGTGTTATTCTAAACCTCACTGGTATATTCTCATCGTCACTGGTATATTCTCACCGCCAGTGTTTTATTCACAACCTCTCTGGTATATTCTCACCATCAGTATTTTATTCTCAACCTCACTGGTATATTCTTACCGTCACTGGTATATCCTCACCGACAGTGTTTTAATCTCGTCACTGGAATATTCTCACTGTAAGTGTTTTATTTTCAACATCACTGGTATATCCTCACCGTCACTGGTATATCCTCGCATTCAGTGTTTTATTCTCAACGTCACTGGTATATTCTCACTGTCACTGGTATATCCTCACTATCTCTGGATTATTCTCACTGTCAGTGTTTTATTGTCAACATCACTGGTATATTTTCACCGTCACTGGCATATCCTCACCATGAGTGTTTTATTCTAACTGTCTCTAGAATATTCTCACCGTAACTGGAATATCCTCACCATCACTGGTATATTCTCACAGTCACTGGCATATTCTCAACGTCACTGGTATATTCTCACCGACACTGGTATTTTCTCACCGACACTGGTATTTTCTCACCGACACTGGTATATTCTCACCGAAACTGGTATATCCTCACCGTCACTGGAATATTCTCACCGTCACTGGAATATCCTCACCGTCACTGGAATATTCTCACCTTCAGTGTTTTATTCTAAACCTCACTGGTATATTCTCATCGTTGCTGGTATATTCTCACCATCACTGATATATCCACACCATCACTGGTATATCCACACCATCAGTGTTTTATTCTCAACCACCCTGGTATATTCTCACCATCACAGGTATGTTCTCACCATCAGTGTTTCATTTTCAATGCCACTGGTATATTCTCACTGTCACTGGTATATTCTCAACATCAGTGTTTTATTCTCACTGTCAGTGGTTTATTCTCACCATATCTAGAATATTCTTACCGTCGCTAGAATATTCTCACCGTCACTGGCATATTCTCATAATCACTGATATAATCTCACCGTCACTGGTATATTCTCAACATCACTGGTATATTCCCACCATCACTGGCATATTCCCACCATCACTGGTATACTCTCACCGTCAATGTTTTATTATCAACGTCACTGGCATATTCTCAACATCACTGGTATATTCTCACCGTCACTGGTATATTCTCACCGTCACTGGTATATTCTCAACCTCCCTGGCATATTCTCAACCTCCCTGGCATATTCTCAACCTCCCTGGCATATTCTCACTGTCAGTATTTTATTCTCAGCCTCACTGGTATATTCTCATCTTCACTGGTATATTCTTACAGTCACTGATATATTCTCACCGTCGGTATTTCATTCTCACCGTCACTGGTATATTCTCACCGTCAGTGTTTCATTTTCACCGTCACTGGTATATTCTCAACATCTGTGTTTTATTCTCACCGTCAGTGGTTTATTCTCACCATCTCTTGAATATTCTCACTGTTACTAGAATATTCTCACCATCACTGGCATATTCTCAACGTCACTGGTATATTCTCACTGTCAGTATTTTATTCTCAACCTCACTGGTATATTCTCACCGTCACCAGTATATTCTCACCGTCACTGGTATATTCTCATCGTCTGTATTTCATTCTCACCATCACTGGTATATTCTCACCGTCACTGGTATATTCTCACCATCACTGGTATATTCTCACCATCACTGGTATATTCTCACCATCACTGGTATATTCTCACCGTCAGTGTTTTATTCTCACCCTCTCTGATATGTTCTCATGGTCACTGGAATATACTCACCGTCACTGGTATATCCTCACCGTCAGTGTATCATTCTTACCGTCACTGGTATATTTTCACCATCACTCTTATATCCCCACCATTAGTGTTTCATTCTCAACGTCACTGGAATACTCTCACTGTCAGTGTTTTATTCTAAACCTCACTGGTATATTCTCAATGTAACTGGTATATCCTCACCGCCAGTGTTTTATTCTCACCATCACTAGAATATTCTCATCGTCACTGGTATATTCTCACCGCCACTAGTATATCCTCATCGTCAGTGTTTTATTCTCAATTTCTATGGTATATTCTCACCATCAGTATTTTATTCTCAAGCTCACTGGTATATTGTCACCGTCACCAGTCTATCCTCACCATCACTGGCATATCCTCACCATCAGGGTTTCATTCTTAATGTCACTGGTATATTCTCAACATAATTGGTATATCCTCACCACCGGTGTTTTATTCTCACCATCACTGGAATATTCTCACCGTCATTGGTATGTTCTCACCATCACTGGTATATCCTCACCGTCAGTGTTTTATTCTACATCACTGGTATATTCCCACCATCACTGGTATATCCTCACCATCACTAGTATATCCTCACCGTCAGTGATTTAATCTCTACATCACTGGTATAATCTCAACATCACCAGTATATTCCCACCGTCACTGGTATATTCTCACAGTCACTGGTATATTCTCACCATCGCTAGTATATCCTCACCACCGCTGGTATATCCTCACCTTCAGTGTTTTATTCTCAACGTCACTGGTACATCCTCACCATCACTGGTATATTCTCACCGTCACTGGTTTTATTCTAACTCTCTCTAGAATATCCTCATCGTCACTGGAATATTCTCAACATCACTGGTATATTCTCACCGTCTCTGGTATATTCTCAACATCACTGGTATATTCTCAACATCACTGGTATATCGTCAACGAAACTGGCATATTCTCGTCTACAGTGTTTTATTCTAAACCTCACTGGTATATTCTCATCATCACTGGTACATTCTTACCGTCACTGGTATATTCTCACCGACACTGGTATATTCTCACCGTCACTGGTATATGAATATTCTCACTGTCACTGGCATATTCTTAACATCACTGGTATATTCTCACCGTCACTGGTATATTCTCACCGTCAGTGTTTTATTCTAAACCTCATTGGTATATTCCCAACATCACTGGTATATTCTCACCGTCACTGGTATATTCCCAACATCACTGGTATATTCTCACCGTCACTGGTATATTCTCACCGTCAGTGTTTTATTGTAAACCTCACTGGTATATTCTCAACCTCTCTGGTATATTCTGACCGTCGCTGGTATATCCTCACTGTCACTGGTACATTCTCACCGTCAGTGTTTTATTCTCAACCTCACTGGTTTATTCTCACTGTCACCGGTATATCAAACTGTCACTGGTATATCCACACCGTCACTGGTATATTCTCACTGTCATTGTTTTATTCTCATCGTCACTGGTATATTCTCACCGTCACTGGTATATTCTCACCCACACTGGTATATTCTCACCCATACTGGTATATTCTCACCCACACTGGTATATTCTCACCCACACTGGTATATTCTCACCGTCATTGGTATATCCTCACTGTCACTGGTCTATTCTCACCGTCACAGATATATTCTCACCGTCACTGGTATATCCTCACTGTCACTGGTATATCCTCACCGTCAGTGTTTTAGTCTCACTGTCAGTGGTATATTCTCACCATCACTGATATATCCTCACCCTCACTGGTATATCCTCACCGTCACTGGTATATTCTCACCGTCACTGGTATATTCTCACCGTCAGTGTTTAATTTTCAACATCACTGGCATATTCTCACCGTCACTGGTATATTCTCACCGTCACTGGTATATCCTCACCATCAGAGTTTTATTCTCACCGTCTCTAGAATATTCTCACCGAAACTCGAATATTCTCATCGTAACTAGAATATTCTCACTGTCACGAGAATATTCTTACAGTCACTGTTATATTCTCACCGTCACTGGCATAATCTCACAGTCACTGGCATATTCTCACAGTCACTGGCGTATTATCAACATCACTGGTATATTCGCAACATCACTGGTATATCCTCACCGTCACTGGTATATCCTCACCATCACTGGTATATCCCCACCGTCACTGGTATATCCTCACCGTCACTGGTATACCCTCACCGACAATGTTTTATTCTCAACCTCACTGGTATATCCCCACCATCTCTGGTATATTCTCACCGTCAGTCTTTATTCTCACCGCCTCTTGAATATGCTCACTGTCTCTAGAATAATCTCACTGTCACTGGCATATTATCACCGGCACTGACATATTCTCACCGTCAGTGTGTTATTCTAAACCTCACTGGTATATTCTCATCGTCACTGGTAAATTCTCACCGTCACTGGTATATTCTCACCGTCACTGACATATTCTCACCGTCAGTGTGTTATTCTAAACCTCACTGGTATATTCTCATCGTCACTGGTATATTCTCACCGTCAGTGTTTTATTCACAACCTCACTGGTATATTCTTACTGTCACTGGTATATCCTCACTGGCAGTGTTTTAATCTCACCGTCACTGGAATTTTCTCACTGTAAGTGTTTTATTCTCAACATCACTGTATATTGTCACCGTCACTAGTATATTCTCATTGTCACTGGAATAACCTCTCCATCACTGGTATATTGTCACTCTCACTGGTATATAGTCATCGTCACTGGTATAGTCTCACCATCAGTGTTTTATTCTCAACCTCACTGGTATATTCTTACTGTCACTGGTATATCCTCACCGGCAGTGTTTTAATCTCGTCACTGGAATATTCTCACTGTAAGTGTTTTATTCTCAACATCACTGGTATATTCTCACCGTCACTGGAATACCCTCTCCATCACTGGTATTTTATCACTCTCACCGACAGTATTTTATTTTCAATGTCACTGGTATATTCTCTCCATCAATGTTTTATTCTCACCGTCACTGGTATATCCTCACTGTCACTGGTATATCCTCACTGTCACTGGTATATCCTTACCGTCAGTGTTTTATTCTCACCATCATTGGAATATTCTCACTGTAAGTGTTTTATTCTCAACACCACTGGTATATTCTCACCGTCACTAGTATGTTCTCACCGTCACTGGAATACCCTCACCATCACTGGTATATTATCACTCTCACTAGTATATTCTCACTGTCAGTATTTTATTCTCACCGTCACTGGTATATTCTCACAGTCATTGGTATATCCTCACCGTCACTGGTATATTCTCACCGTCACTGGTATATTCTCATCATCAGTGTTTTCTTCTCAACCTCTCTGGTATATTCTCACCATCAGTGTCTTATTCTCACCTTTGCTGGTATATCCTCACCGTCAGTGTTTTATTCTCATCGTCAGTGGCTTAATCGCAACGTCAGTGTTTTATTCTCATTGTGACGAGAATATTCTCACCGTCACTAGCAGGTTCTCACCATCACTGGCATATTCTCACCATCACTGGCATATTCTCAACATCACTGGCATATTCTCAACATCAGTGGTATATCGACACCGTCACTGACATAATCTCACCTTCAGTGTTTGATTCTAAACCTCACTGGTATATTCTCATCGTGACTGGTATATTCTCACCATCAGTGTTTTATTCTGACCATCTCCAGAATATTCTCACCATCAGTGTGTTATTCTAAACCTCACTGGTATATTCTCACCATCAGTGATTTATTCTCAACCTCCCTGGTGTATTCTCACCGTCACTGGTATATCCTCACCGTCACTGGAATAGTCTCACCGTCACTGGAATAGTCTCACCGTCGCAGGTATATCCTCACCGTCACTGGAATATTCTCACCGTAACTGGAATATTCTCACCGTCAGTACTTTATTCTCAACTTCACTGGCATATTAAGACCATAAGACATAGGAGTGGAATTAAGGCCATTTGGCCCATCGAGTCCACTCCGCCATTCAATCATGGCTTATGAGCATTTCAACTCCACTTACCCGCATTCTCCCCGTAGCCCTTAATTCCTTGTGACATCAAAAATCTAACAATCTTTGCCTTAAAGACATTTAGCGTCCTGGCCTCCACTGCACTGAATTCCACAGGCCCACCACTCTCTGGCTGAAGAAATGTCTCCGCATTTCTCATCTACAGTGTTTTATTCTAAACCTCACTGGTATATTCTCATCATCACTGGTACATTCTTACCGTCACTGGTATATTCTCACCGACACTGGTATATTCTCACCGTCACTGGTATATGAATATTCTCACTGTCACTGGCATATTCTTAACATCACTGGTATATTCTCACCGTCACTGGTATATTCTCACCGTCAGTGTTTTATTCTAAACCTCACTGGTATATTCCCAACATCACTGGTATATTCTCACCGTCACTGGTATATTCCCAACATCACTGGTATATTCTCACCGTCACTGGTATATTCTCACCGTCAGTGTTTTATTGTAAACCTCACTGGTATATTCTCAACCTCTCTGGTATATTCTGACCGTCGCTGGTATATCCTCACTGTCACTGGTATATTCTCACCGTCAGTGTTTTATTCTCAACCTCACTGGTTTATTCTCACTGTCACTGGTATATTAAACTGTCACTGGTATATCCACACCGTCACTGGTATATTCTCACTGTCATTGTTTTATTCTCACCGTCACTGGTATATTCTCACCCACACTGGTATATTCTCACCCACACTGGTATATTCTCACCCACACTGGTATATTCTCACCGTCATTGGTATATCCTCACTGTCACTGGTCTATTCTCACCGTCACAGATATATTCTCACCGTCACTGGTATATCCTCACTGTCACTGGTATATCCTCACCGTCACTGGTATATCCTCACCGACAATGTTTTATTCTCAACCTCACTGGTATATCCTCACCATCACTGGTATATTCTCACCGTCAGTCTTTATTCTCACCGCCTCTTGAATATGCTCACTGTCTCTAGAATAATCTCACTGTCACTGGCATATTATCACCGGCACTGACATATTCTCACCGTCAGTGTGTTATTCTAAACCTCACTGGTATATTCTCATCGTCACTGGTAAATTCTCACCGTCACTGGTATATTCTCACCGTCACTGACATATTCTCACCGTCACTGACATATTCTCACCGTCACTGGAATATTCTTACCGTCACTGGAATATTCTCACCTTCAGTGTTTTATTCTAAACCTCACTGGTATATTCTCTTCGTTGCTGGTATATTGTCACCCTCAGTGTTTTATTCTCAACCTCTCTGGTATATCCTCACCGTCACTAGTATATCTACACCGTCACTGGTATATTCTCATTATCAGTGGTTTATTCTCAACCTCCCTGGTATATTCTCACTGTCACTGGTATATCCTCACCGGCAGTAATTTAATCTCACCGCCACTGGAATATTCTCACTGTAAATGTTTTATTCTCAACATCACTGGTATATTCTCACCGTCACTGGAATACCCTCTCCATCACTGGTATTTTATCACACTCACCGACAGTATTTTATTTTCAATGTCACTGGTATATTCTCTCCATCAATGTTTTATTCTCACCGTCACTGGTATATCCTCACTGTCACTGGTATATCCTTACCGTCAGTGTTTTATTCTCACCATCATTGGAATATTCTCACTGTAAGTGTTTTATTCTCAACACCACTGGTATATTCTCACCGTCACTAGTATGTTCTCACCGTCACTGGAATACCCTCACCATCACTGGTATATTATCAGTCTCACTAGTATATTCTCACTGTCAGTATTTTATTCTCACCGTCACTGGTATATTCTCACAGTCATTGGTATATCCTCACCGTCACTGGTATATCCTCACCGTCACTGGTATATTCTCACCGTCACTGGTATATTCTCACCGTCATTTGCACTTTGGAAAAAAGAATACAAGCATAGACTACTTTCTAAACGGCGAGAAAATTTATAAAGCCAAAGTACAAAGGGATCTGGGAGTGCTAGTCGAGTATTCTCTAAAGATAAACATACAGGTTGAGTCCGTGATTAAGAAAGCAAATGCAATGTTGTCTCTTATCTCAAGAGGGTTGGACTATAAAAGCACGGTTGTGCTACTGAGACTTTATAAAGCTCTGGTTAGGCCCCATTTGGAGTACTGTGTCCAGTTTTGGTCCCCACACCTCAGGAAGGACATACTGGCACTGGAACGTGTCCAGCGGAGATTCACACGGATGATCCCTGGAATGGTTGGACTAACATACAAGGAACAGCTGAGGATCCTGGGATTGTATTCATTGGAGCTTAGAAGATTAAGGGGAGACTTAATAGAAACTTACAAGATAATACATGGCTTGGAAAGGGTGGATGCTAGGAATTTTTTTCCGT
Organism: Hemiscyllium ocellatum; assembly: GCF_020745735.1. NCBI lineage: Eukaryota > Metazoa > Chordata > Chondrichthyes > Orectolobiformes > Hemiscylliidae > Hemiscyllium > Hemiscyllium ocellatum. The sequence continues at coordinate 655,854 of NC_083413.1, forward strand.
TAGGCGAGGAGACTAGGACCCGTGGACACAGCCTTAGAATTAGAGGGAGTCAATTCAGAACAGAAATGCGGAGACATTTCTTCAGCCAGAGAGTGGTGGGCCTGTGGAATTCAGTGCAGTGGAGGCCAGGACGCTAAATGTCTTTAAGGCAAAGACTCCAGTGACTCTTGAAAGATCTCAACCAATGCCTCCGCTATTTCCTCAGCCACCTCCCTCAGAACTCTAGGATGTATTCCATCGGGGCCAGGGGATTTATCAATTTTAAAACCTTTTACCTTTCCTAGCACTTTCTCTTTTGTAACGGCAACCATACTTAACTCAGCCCCCTGACTCCCTTTAATTGTTGGGATATTACTCATGTCTTCCACTGTGAAAAGTTAAGTTCTCCTGCTATTTCCTTATCTCCCATCACTAGGCTTCCAGCATCAGTTTGAAGTGGCCCAATGTCTACTTTTGCCTGTCGTTTGTTTCTTATGGATTGAAAGAAACTTTTACTATCATTTCTAATATTATTGGCTAGCCTACATTCATATTTGATCCTCTCCTTCCTTATTACTCTCTTTGTTATCCTCTGTTTGTTTTTGTAGCCTTCCCAATCTTCTGATTTCCCACTGCTCTTGGCTACTTTATAGGATCTCTCTTTTTCTTTAATACATTTCCTGACTTCCTTTGTCAGCCATGGCTGTCTAATCCCTCCCCGGATAATCTTTCTTTTCTTGGGGATGAACCTCTGTACAGTGTCCTCAATTATACCCACAAACTCCTGCCATTTTTGCTCTACTGTCTTCCCCGCTAGGCTCTGCTTCTAGTCTATCTTTGTCAGTTCCTCTCTCATGCCCTCATAATTACCTTTATTTAACTGTAACACCACTACATCCGATTTTGCCTTCTCTCTTTCAAACTCCAGACTGAACTCTACCATATTATGATCACTGCTTCCTAAGGGTTCCCTTACTTTAAGATCTTTTATAAAGTCTGGTTCATTACATAGCACTAGGTCCAGAATAGCCTGCTCCCTTGTGGGCTCCATGACAAGCTGTTCCAAAAAGCCATCCTGTAAGCATTCCATGAATTCCCTTTCTTTGCATCCACTGGCAACATTATTTACCCAGTCCACCTGCATATTGAAGTCTCCCATGATCACTGTGACCTTGCCTTTCTGACATGCCTTCTCTATTTCCCGGTACATGCTGCATCCCTGGTCCTGACCACTGTTAGGAGGTCTGTACACAACTCCAATTATGTTTTTTTTCCCCCTTTGTGGTTCCTCAATTCCACCCACACAGACTCCACATCATTCGAAGCTATGTCATTCAGTGTCATAAATTTAAGTTTGTTCTTAACTAACAAGGCTACCCCACCCCCTTTGCCTACCTCCCTGTCTTTTCGATAAGTTGAAAATCCTTGGAGGTTTAACTGCCAGTCCTGACCCCCCTGTAACCACGTCTCTGTCTCTGTGATGCCTACCACTCACTGTCACTGGCAAATTCTCACCATCATTGGCATATCCCCACCGTCCGTATTTTATTCCCAACCTCACTGGCATATTCTCACCGTCACTGGGATATTCTCAACTTCACTGGTATATTCTCACTGTCACTGGCATACTCTCACCTTCAGTGGTTCATTCTAAACCTCACTGGTATATTCTCACCATCACTCGTATATCCTCACCGTCAGTGTTTTATTCTCACCGTCACTGATATATTCTCACCCTCAGTGTTTAATTTTCAACGTCACTGGTATAGTCTCACCGTCACTGGTATATTCTCACCGTCACTGGTACATTCTCACCCTCAGTGTTTAATTTTCAACGTCACTGGTATATTCTCACCGTCACTGGTATATTTTCACCGTCACTGGTATATTCTCACCCTCAGTGTTTAGTTTTCACCATCACTGGTATATTCTCACCGTCAGTGTTTTATTCTCACCGTCACAAGAATATTCTCACTGTCACTAGAATATTCTCACCGTCACTGGCATATTCCTATCGTCACTGGCATATTTTCACCGTCACTGGCATATTCTCACCGTCACCGGCATATTCGCAACATCACTGGTATATCGTCACTGTCACTGGTATATTCTCACCGTCACTGGTATATTCTCAACATCACTGGTATATTCTCAACATCACTGGTATATCGTCACCGTCACTGGCATATTCTCACCGTCACTGGCATATTCTCACCGTCACCGGTATATTCTCACCGTCACCGGTATATTCTCACCATCACTGGTATATTCTCACCATCACTGGTATATTCTGAACATCACTGGCATATTCTCAACATCACTGGTATATTCTCAACATCACTGGTTTTTCATCACCGTCACTGGTATATTCTCACCTTCAGTGTTTTATTCTAAACCTCACTGGTATATTCTCACCGTCACTAGTATATTCTCACTGTCACTGGTATATTCTCACCGTCACTGGCATATTATCCCCGTCACTGGTACATCATCACTGTCCCTGGTCTATCCTCACCGTCAGTGATTTATTCTCACCATCACTGGTATATTCTCACCGACACAAGAATATTCTCACTGTCACAAGAATACTCTCACCGTGAGTATTTTAGTCTAAACCTCCCCAGTGTATTCACACTGTCACTGGTCTATCCTCACTGTCAGCAGATTTTCCTCACCATCACTGGTATATCGTCACCGTCAGTGTTTCATTTTCAACATTACTGGTATATTCTCACCATCACAGGTATATCCTCACCATCACTGGCATACTCCCACCATCAGTATTTTATCCTCACCGTCACTGGTATGTTCTCACCGTCACTGGAATATTCTCATCATCAGTGTTTTATTCTCAACGTCACTGGTATAGGGTACATTCTCCGTAAATGTTTTATTCTCACTGTCACTGGCATATTCTCACCGTCAGTGTTTTGTTCTCAACCTCTCTGGCATATTCTCACCTTCAGTGTTTTATTCGAAATCTCACTGGTATATTCTCACCGTCAGTGTTTTATTCTCACCGTCACTGGTATATTCCCAACATCACTGGTACATTCTCAACATCATTGGCATATTCTCACCATCACTGGCACATTCTCACTTCAGTGTTCTATTCTAAAGCTCACTGGTATACTCTCACCATCAGTGTTTTATTCTCACCGTCTCTAGAATATTCTCACCATCACTGGCATATTCTCATTGTCACTGGTATATCCTCACCATCACTGGTTATATCCTCACCGTCAGGGGTATTTTCTCACTGTCAATGTTTTATTCTCACCGTCACTGGTATATTCTCACCATCAGTTATTTATTCTCACCATCAGTGTTTTATTCTCACCGTCTCTAGAATATTCTCACCGTCACTAGAATATTCTCACCATCACAGGCATATTCTCACCATCACAGGTATTTTCTCACAATCACTGGTATATTCTCATCGTCACTGGTATATTCTCATCATCAGTGTTTTGTTCTCAACCTATCTGGTATATTCTCATTGTCACTGGCATAGTCTCTCCATCACTGGTATATCCTCACCGTCACGGGTATATTTTCACCGTCACTGGTATATTCTCAATGTCACTGGTATATCCTCACCGTCACTGGTATATTCTCACCGTCAGTGTTTTATTCTAAACTTCACTGGTATATTCTTATCATCACTGGTATATTCTCATCCTCACTGGTATAGGCTCACCATCACTGGTATATTCTCAACATCACTGGCATATTCTCACCTTCATTGGCATATTCTCACTTTCAGTGTTTTATTCTAAATCTCACTGGTATATTCTCACCGTCACTGGTATATCCTCACTGTCAGTGTTTCATTCTCACCGTCACTGGTATATTCTCACCATCACTGGTATATTCTCATCATCAGTGTTTTATTCTCACCATCTCTAGAATATTCTCACCGTCACTAGAATATTCTCACCGTCACTGGTCTATTCTCAACGTCATTGGTGTATCCTCACCGTCAGTGTTTTATACTCACAATCAGTGTTTATTCTAAACCTCACTGGTATATTCTCACCGTCACCGGTATATCCTCACCGTCACTGGTATATTCTCACCGTCAATGCTTTATTCTCGCCGTCACTGGCATATTCTCACCGTCACTGGCATATTCTCACCGTCACTGGTATATTCTCAACATCACTAGCATATTCTCACCATCATTGGCACATTCTCACCTCCTGTGTTTTATTCTAAAGCTCACTGGAATATTCTCACCATCACTTGGTATATCCTCACCGTCACTGGCATATTCTCACCATCAGAGTTTTATTCTCACTGTCTCTAGAATATTCTCACAGTCACTAGAATATTCTCACCATCACTGGTAAAGTCTCACCATCAATGTAGGTGTATGGGTGGGTAGCACTTCGGTGGGTCGGTGTGGACTTCTTGGGCCGAAGGGTCTGTTTCCACACTGTAAGTAATCTAATATAATCTAATCTAATCACTGATATATCCTCATCGTCACGGGTATTTTCTCACTGTCAATGTTTTATTCTCACCATCAGTGTTTTATTCTCACCGTCTCTAGAATATTCTCACCGTTACTAGAATATTCTCACCGTCACAGGTATATTCTCACCGTCAGTGTTTTGTTCTCAACCTCTCTGGTATATTCTCATCATCGCTGGCATAATCTCTTCATCACTGGTATATCCTCACCATCATGGGTATATTCTCACCATCACTGGCATATTCTCACCGTCACTGGTATATTCTCACCGTCACTGGTATATTCTCAACCTCTCTGGTATATTCTGATCATCACTGGTATATTTTCACCATCACTGGTATATTCTCACCTTCAGTGTTTTATTCAAAACCTCACTGGTATATTCTTATCATCACTGGTATATTCTCATCCTCACTGGTATAGTCCCACCATCACTGTCATATTCTCACCGTTACTGGTATATTCTCAACATCACGGGTATATTCTCAACATCACTGGCATATTCTCACCTTCATTGGCATATTCTCACTTTCAGTGTTTTATTCTAAAGCTCATTGGTATATTCTCACTGTCATTGGTATATTCTCACCTTCACTGGTATATTCTCATTCTCAGTATCTTATTCTCAACCTCCCTGGTATATTCTCACCGTCACTGGTATATCCTCACCGTCAGTGTTTTATTCTAAATCTCACTGGTATATTCTCATAATCACTGGTATATTCTCACCATCACTGATATATTCTCACCGTCAGTGTTTTATTCTAAACTTCACTGGTATATTCTCATAATCACTGGTATATTCTCACCGTCAGTGGTATATTCTCACCGTCAGTGTTTTGTTCTCAACCTCTCTGGTATATTCCCATTGTCACTGGTATATTCTTAACATCACTGGTATACTCTCAACATCACTGGTATATTCTCAACATCACCGGCATATTCTCACCTTCAGCGTTTTATTCTAAACCTCACTGGTATATCCTCACCATCACTGATATATTCTCACCGTCAGTGTTTTATTCTAAACTTCACTGGTATATTCTTATCATCACTGGTATATTCTCATCCTCACTGGTATAGTCTCACCATCACTGGTATATTCTCACCGTCACGAGCATATTCTCACCGTCAATGTTTTATTCTCCCTGTCACTGGTATATTCTCATCATCAGTGTTTTATTCTCAACTCCTTTGGCATATTCTCACCATCATTGGCATATTCTCACTTTCAGTGGCGTATTTTCACCGTGACTGGTATATTCTCATCATCAGTTTTTTATTCTAAACCTCACTGGTATATCCTCACCGTCCCTGGTATATCCTCACCGTCACTGGTATATCCTCACTGTCCCTGGTATATCCTCACCCTCAGTGTTTTATTCTCACCGTCACTGGTATATTCTCACCGTCACTGGTATATTCTCAACCTCCCTGGTATATTCTCACTGTCAGTATTTTATTCTCAGCCTCACTGGTATATTCTCATCTTCACTGGTATATTCTTACAGTCACTGATATATTCTCACCGTCGGTATTTCATTTTCACCGTCACTGGTATATTCTCAACATCTGTGTTTTATTCTCACCGTCAGTGGTTTATTCTCACCATCTCTTGAATATTCTCACTGTTACTAGAATATTCTCACCATCACTGGCATATTCTCAACGTCACTGGTATATTCTCACTGTCAGTATTTTATTCTCAACCTCACTGGTATATTCTCACCGTCACCAGTATATTCTCACCATCACTGGTATATTCTCATCGTCTGTATTTCATTCTCACCATCACTGGTATATTCTCACCGTCACTGGTATATTCTCACCATCACTGGTATATTCTCACCGTCAGTGTTTTATTCTCACCGTCAGTGTTTTATTCTCACCCTCTCTGATATGTTCTCACTGTCAGTATTTTATTCTCAGCCTCACTGGTATATTCTCACCGTCAGTGTATCATTCTTACCGTCACTGGTATATTTTCACCATCACTCTTATATCCCCACCATTAGTGTTTCATTCTCAACGTCACTGGAATACTCTCACTGTCAGTGTTTTATTCTAAACCTCATTGGTATATTCTCAATGTAACTGGTATATCCTCACCGCCAGTGTTTTATTCTCACCATCACTAGAATATTCTCACCGTCACTGGTATATTCTCACCGCCACTGGTATATCCTCACCGTCAGTGTTTTATTCTCAATCTCTATGGTATATTCTCACCATCAGTATTTTACTCTAAAGCTCACTGGTATATTGTCACCGTCACCAGTCTATCCTCACCGTCACTGGCATATCCTCACCATCAGGGTTTCATTCTTAGCGTCACTGGTATATTCTCAACATAATTGGTATCTCCTCACCACCAGTGTTTTATTCTCACCATCACTGGAATATTCTCACCGTCATTGGTATGTTCTCACCATCACTGGTATATCCTCACCGTCAGTGTTTTATTCTCTACATCACTGGTATAATCTCAACATCACCAGTATATTCCCACCGTCACTGGTATATTCTCACCGTCACTGGTATATTCTCACCGTCACTGGTATATCCTCACCATCGCTAGTATATCCTCACCACCGCTGGTATATCTTCACCATCAGTGTTTCATTCTCAACGTCACTGGTACATCCTCACCATCACTGGTATATTCTCACCGTCACTGGTTTTATTCTAACTCTCTCTAGAATATCCTCATCGTCACTGGAATATTCTCAACATCACTGGTATATTCTCACCGTCTCTGGCATATTCTCAACATCACTGGTATATTCTCAACATCACTGGTATATCGTCAACGAAACTGGCATATTCTCATCTACAGTGTTTTATTCTAAACCTCACTGGTATATTCTCATCATCACTGGTACATTCTTACCGTCACTGGTATATTCTCACCGACACTGGTATATTCTCACCGTCACTGGTATATTCTCACCGTCAGTGTTTTATTCTAAACCTCACTGGTATATTCCCAACATCACTGGTATATTCTCACCGTCACTGGTATATTCCCAACATCACTGGTATATTCTCACCGTCACTGGTATATTCTCACCGTCAGTGTTTTATTGTAAACCTCACTGGTATATTCTCAACCTCTCTGGTATATTCTGACCGTCGCTGGTATATCCTCACTGTCACTGGTATATTCTCACCGTCAGTGTTTTATTCTCAACCTCACTGGTTTATTCTCACTGTCACTGGTATATTAAACTGTCACTGGTATATCCACACCGTCACTGGTATATTCTCACTGTCATTGTTTTATTCTCACCGTCACTGGTATATTCTCACCCACACTGGTATATTCTCACCCACACTGGTATATTCTCACCGTCATTGGTATATCCTCACTGTCACTGGTCTATTCTCACCGTCACAGATATATTCTCACCGTCACTGGTATATCCTCACTGTCACTGGTATATCCTCACCGTCAGTGTTTTAGTCTCACTGTCAGTGGTATATTCTCACCATCACTGATATATCCTCACCCTCACTGGTATATCCTCACCGTCACTGGTATATTCTCACCGTCAGTGTTTAATTTTCAACATCACTGGCATATTCTCACCGTCACTGGTATATTCTCACCGTCACTGGTATATCCTCACCATCAGAGTTTTATTCTCACCGTCTCTAGAATATTCTCACTGAAACTCGAATATTCTCATCGTAACTAGAATATTCTCACTGTCACGAGAATATTCTTACAGTCACTGTTATATTCTCACCGTCACTGGCATAATCTCACAGTCACTGGCATATTCTCACAGTCACTGGCGTATTATCAACATCACTGGTATATTCGCAACATCACTGGTATATCCTCACCGTCACTGGTATATCCTCACCATCACTGGTATATCCCCACCGTCACTGGTATATCCTCACCGTCACTGGTATATCCTCACCGACAATGTTTTATTCTCAACCTCACTGGTATATCCTCACCATCTCTGGTATATTCTCACCGCCTCTTGAATATGCTCACTGTCTCTAGAATAATCTCACTGTCACTGGCATATTATCACCGGCACTGACATATTCTCACCGTCAGTGTGTTATTCTAAACCTCACTGGTATATTCTCATCGTCACTGGTAAATTCTCACCGTCACTGGTATATTCTCACCGTCACTGACATATTCTCACCGTCACTGGAATATTCTCACCTTCAGTGTTTTATTCTAAACCTCACTGGTATATTCTCTTCGTTGCTGGTATATTCTCACCCTCAGTGTTTTATTCTCAACCTCTCTGGTATATCCTCACCGTCACTAGTATATCTACACCGTCACTGGTATATTCTCATTATCAGTGGTTTATTCTCAACCTCCCTGGTATATTCTCACTGTCACTGGTATATCCTCACCGGCAGTAATTTAATCTCACCGCCACTGGAATATTCTCACTGTAAATGTTTTATTCTCAACATCACTGGTATATTCTCACCGTCACTGGAATACCCTCTCCAGCACTGGTATTTTATCACTCTCACCGACAGTATTTTATTTTCAATGTCACTGGTATATTCTCTCCATCAATGTTTTATTCTCACCGTCACTGGTATATCCTCACTGTCACTGGTATATCCTTACCGTCAGTGTTTTATTCTCACCATCATTGGAATATTCTCACTGTAAGTGTTTTATTCTCAACACCACTGGTATATTCTCACCGTCACTAGTATGTTCTCACCGTCACTGGAATACCCTCACCATCACTGGTATATTATCACTCTCACTAGTATATTCTCACTGTCAGTATTTTATTCTCACTGTCACTGGTATATTCTCACAGTCATTGGTATATCCTCACCGTCACTGGTATATCCTCACCGTCACTGGTATATTCTCACCGTCACTGGTATATTCTCACCGTCACTGGTATATTCTCATCATCAGTGTTTTATTCTCAACCTCTCTGGTATATTCTCATCATCAGTGTTTTATTCTCAACCTCTCTGGTATATTCTCACCATCAGTGTCTTATTCTCACCTTTGCTGGTATATCCTCACCGTCAGTGTTTTATTCTCATCGTCAGTGGCTTAATCGCAACGTCAGTGTTTTATTCTCATTGTGACGAGAATATTCTCACCGTCACTAGCAGGTTCTCACCGTCACTGGCATATTCTCACCATCACTGGCATATTCTCAACATCACTGGTATATTCTCAACATCAGTGGTATATCGACACCGTCACTGACATAATCTCACCTTCAGTTTTTGATTCTAAACCTCACTGGTATATTCTCATCGTGACTGGTATATTCTCACCATCAGTGTTTTATTCTGACCATCTCCAGAATATTCTCACCATCAGTGTGTTATTCTAAACCTCACTGGTATATTCTCACCATCAGTGATTTATTCTCAACCTCCCTGGTGTATTCTCACCGTCACTGGTATATCCTCACCGTCACTGGAATAGTCTCACCGTCACTGGAATAGTCTCACCGTCACTGGTATATCCTCACCGTCACTGGAATATTTTCACCGTCACTGGAATATTCTCACCGTCAGTACTTTATTCTCAACTTCACTGGCATATTAAGACCATAAGACATAGGAGTGGAATTAAGGCCATTTGGCCCATCGAGTCCACTCCGCCATTCAATCATGGCTTATGAGCATTTCAACTCCACTTACCCGCATTCTCCCCGTAGCCCTTAATTCCTTGTGACATCAAAAATCTAACAATCTTTGCCTTAAAGACATTTAGCGTCCTGGCCTCCACTGCACTGAATTCCACAGGCCCACCACTCTCTGGCTGAAGAAATATCTCCGCATTTCTGTTCTGAATTGACTCCCTCTAATTCTAAGGCTGTGTCCACGGGTCCTAGTCTCCTCGCCTAACGGAAAAAAATTCCTAGCATCCACCCTTTCCAAGCCATGTATTATCTTGTAAGTTTCTATTAAGTCTCCCCTTAATCTTCTAAGCTCCAATGAATACAATCCCAGGATCCTCAGCTGTTCCTTGTATGTTAGTCCAACCATTCCAGGGATCATCCGTGTGAATCTCCGCTGGACACGTTCCAGTGCCAGTATGTCCTTCCTGAGGTGTGGGGACCAAAACTGGACACAGTACTCCAAATGGGGCCTAACCAGAGCTTTATAAAGTCTCAGTAGCACAACCGTGTTTTTATAGTCCAACCCTCTTGAGATAAGAGACAACATTGCATTTGCTTTCTTAATCACGGACTCAACCTGTATGTTTATCTTTAGAGAATCCTCGACTAGCACTCCCAGATCCCTTTGTACTTTGGCTTTATAAATTTTCTCGCCGTTTAGAAAGTAGTCTATGCTTTTATTCTTTTTTCCAAAGTGCAAGACCTCGCATTTTCTCACATTGAATTCCATCAGCCATTTCCTGGACCACTCTCCCAAACTGTCTAGATCCTTCTGCAGCCTCCCCACTTCCTCAGTACTACCTGCCTGTCCACCTAACTTCGTATCATCGGCAAACTTCGCTAGAATGCCCCCAGTCCCTTCATCCAAATCATTAATATATAACGTGAATAGCTGTGGCCCCAACACCAAACCCTGCGGGACACCGCTTGTCACCGGCTGCCATTCCGAAAAAGAACCTTTTATCCCAACTCTCTGCCTTCTGTCAGACAGACAATCCTCAATCCATACCGGTAGCTCACCTCGAACACCATGGGCCCTCACCTTGCTCAGCAGCCTTCCGTGTGGCACCTGATCAAAGGCCTTTTGAAAGTCTGGATAGACCACATTCACTGGGTTTCCCTGGTCTAACCTACTTGTCACCTCTTCAAAGAATTCCAACAGGTTTGTCAGGCACGACCTCCCCTTACTAAATCCATGTTGACTTGCTCTAATCAGACTCTACTCTTCCAAGAATTTAGAAACCTCATCCTTAATAATGGATTCTAGAATTTTACCAACAACCAAGGTTAGGCTAATTGGCCTATAATTTTCCATCTTTTGTCTTGATCCTTTCTTGAACAAGGGGGTTACAACAGCAATCTTCCAATCATCTGGGACTTTCCCTGACTCCAGTGACTCTTGAAAGATCTCAACCAACGCCTCCGCTATTTCCTCAGCCACCTCCCTCAGAACTCTAGGATGTATTCCATCGGGGCCAGGGGATTTATCAATTTTAAAACCTTTTACCTTTCCTAGCACTTTCTCTTTTGTAACGGCAACCATACACAACTCAGCCCCGTGACTCCCTTTAATTGTTGGGATATTACTCATGTCTTCCACTGTGAAAAGTTAAGTTCTCCTGCTATTTCCTTATCTCCCATCACTAGGCTTCCAGCATCAGTTTGAAGTGGCCCAATGTCTACTTTTGCCTGTCGTTTGTTTCTTATGGATTGAAAGAAACTTTTACTATCATTTCTAATATTATTGGCTAGCCTACATTCATATTTGATCCTCTCCTTCCTTATTACTCTCTTTGTTATCCTCTGTTTGTTTTTGTAGCCTTCCCAATCTTCTGATTTCCCAGTGCTCTTGGCTACTTTATAGGATCTCTCTTTTTCTTTAATACATTTCCTGACTTCCTTTGTCAGCCATGGCTGTCTAATCCCTCCCCGGATAATCTTTCTTTTCTTGGGGATGATCCTCTGTACAGTGTCCTCAATTATACCCACAAACTCCTGCCATTTTTGCTCTACTGTCTTCCCCGCTAGGCTCTGCTTCTAGTCTATTTTTGTCAGTTCCTCTCTCATGCCCTCATAATTACCTTTATTTAACTGTAACACCACTACATCCGATTTTGCCTTCTCTCTTTCAAACTCCAGACTGAACTCTACCATATTATGATCACTGCTTCCTAAGGGTTCCCTTACTTTAAGATCTTTTATAAAGTCTGGTTCATTACATAGCACTAGGTCCAGAATAGCCTGCTCCCTTGTGGGCTCCATGACAAGCTGTTCCAAAAAGCCATCCTGTAAGCATTCCATGAATTCCCTTTCTTTGCATCCACTGGCAACATTATTTACCCAGTCCACCTGCACATTGAAGTCTCCCAAGATCACTGTGACCTTGCCTTTCTGACATGCCTTCTCTATTTCCCGGTACATGCTGCATCCCTGGTCCTGACCACTGTTAGGAGGTCTGTACACAACTCCAATTATGTTTTTTTTCCCCCTTTGTGGTTCCTCAATTCCACCCACACAGACTCCACATCATTCGAAGCTATGTCATTCAGTGTCATAAATTTAAGTTTGTTCTTAACTAACAAGGCTACCCCACCCCCTTTGCCTACCTCCCTGTCTTTTCGATAAGTTGAAAATCCTTGGAGGTTTAACTGCCAGTCCTGACCCCCTGTAACCACGTCTCTGTCTCTGTGATGCCTACCACTCACTGTCACTGGCAAATTCTCACCATCATTGGCATATCCCCACCGTCCGTATTTTATTCCCAACCTCACTGGCATATTCTCACCGTCACTGGGATATTCTCAACTTCACTGGTATATTCTCACTGTCACTGGCATACTCTCACCTTCAGTGGTTCATTCTAAACCTCACTGGTATATTCTCACCATCACTCGTATATCCTCACCGTCAGTGTTTTATTCTCACCGTCACTGGTATATTCTCACCCTCAGTGTTTAATTTTCAACGTCACTGGTATATCCTCACCGTCACTGGTATATTCTCACCGTCACTGGTACATTCTCACCCTCAGTGTTTAATTTTCAACGTCACTGGTATATTCTCACCGTCACTGGTATATTTTCACCGTCACTGGTATATTCTCACCCTCAGTGTTTAGTTTTCACCATCACTGGTATATTCTCACTGTCAGTGTTTTATTCTCACCGTCTCTAGAATATTCTCACCGTCACAAGAATATTCTCACTGTCACTAGAATATTCTCACCGTCACTGGCATATTCCTATCGTCACTGGCATATTTTCACCGTCACTGGCATATTCCTATCGTCACTGGCATATTCTCACCGTCACCGGCATATTCGCAACATCACTGGTATATCGTCACTGTCACTGGTATATTCTCAACATCACTGGTATATCGTCACCGTCACTGGCATATTCTCACCGTCACTGGCATATTCTCACCGTCACCGGTATATTCTCACCGTCACCGGTATATTCTCACCATCACTGGTATATTCTCACCATCACTGGTATATTCTCACCATCACTGGTATATTCTGAACATCACTGGCATATTCTCAACATCACTGGTATATTCTCAACATCACTGGTTTTTCATCACCGTCACTGGAATATTCTCATCATCAGTGTTTTATTCTCAACGTCACTGGTATAGGGTACATTCTCCGTAAATGTTTTATTCTCACTGTCACTGGCATATTCTCACCGTCAGTGTTTTGTTCTCAACCTCTCTGGCATATTCTCACCTTCAGTGTTTTATTCGAAATCTCACTGGTATATTCTCACCGTCAGTGTTTTATTCTCACCGTCACTGGTATATTCCCAACATCACTGGTACATTCTCAACATCATTGGCATATTCTCACCATCACTGGCACATTCTCACTTCAGTGTTCTATTCTAAAGCTCACTGGTATACTCTCACCATCAGTGTTTTATTCTCACCGTCTCTAGAATATTCTCACCGTCACTAGAATATTCTCACCATCACTGGCATATTCTCATTGTCACTGGTATATCCTCACCATCACTGGTTATATCCTCACCGTCAGGGGTATTTTCTCACTGTCAATGTTTTATTCTCACCGTCACTGGTATATTCTCACCATCAGTTATTTATTCTCACCATCAGTGTTTTATTCTCACCGTCTCTAGAATATTCTCACCGTCACTAGAATATTCTCACCATCACAGGCATATTCTCACCATCACAGGTATATTCTCACCATCACTGGTATATTCTCACCGTCACTGGTATATTCTCATCATCAGTGTTTTGTTCTCAACCTATCTGGTATATTCTCATTGTCACTGGCATAGTCTCTCCATCACTGGTATATCCTCACCGTCACTGGTATATTTTCACCGTCACTGGTATATTCTCAATGTCACTGGTATATCCTCACCGTCACTGGTATATCCTCACCGTCACTGGTATATCCTCACCGTCACTGGTATATTCTCACCGTCACTGGTATATTCTCACCGTCAGTGTTTTATTCTAAACTTCACTGGTATATTCTTATCATCACTGGTATATTCTCATCCTCACTGGTATAGGCTCACCATCACTGGTATATTCTTAACATCACTGGCATATTCTTACCTTCATTGGCATATTCTCACTTTCAGTGTTTTATTCTAAATCTCACTGGTATATTCTCACCGTCACTGGTATATCCTCACTGTCACTGGTATATCCTCACTGTCAGTGTTTCATTCTCACCGTCACTGGTATATTCTCACCATCACTGGTATATTCTCATCATCACTGGTATATTCTCATCATCAGTGTTTTATTCTCACCGTCTCTAGAATATTCTCACCGTCACTAGAATATTCTCACCGTCACTGGCCTATTCTCAATGTCATTGGTGCATCCTCACCGTCAGTGTTTTATACTCACAATCAGTGTTTATTCTAAACCTCACTGGTATATTCTCATCGTCACCGGTATATCCTCACCGTCACTGGTATATTCTCACCGTCAATGCTTTATTCTCGCCGTCACTGGCATATTCTCACCGTCACTGGCATATTCTCACCGTCACTGGCATATTCTCAACATCACTAGCATATTCTCACCATCATTGGCACATTCTCACCTTCTGTGTTTTATTCTAAACCTCACTGGTATATTCTCACCATCACTTGGTATATCCTCACCGTCACTGGTATATTCTCACCATCAGTGTTTTATTCTCACTGTCTCTAGAATATTCTCACAGTCACTAGAGTATTCTCACCATCACTGGTAAAGTCTCACCATCAATGTAGGTGTATGGGTGGGTAGCACATTGGTGGGTCGGTGTGGACTTCTTGGGCCGAAGGGTCTGTTTCCACACTGTAAGTAATCTAATATAATCTAATCTAATCACTGATATATCCTCATCGTCACGGGTATTTTCTCACTGTCAATGTTTTATTCTCACCGTCTCTAGAATATTCTCACCGTTACTAGAATATTCTCACCGTCACAGGTATATTCTCACCGTCAGTGTTTTGTTCTCAACCTCTCTGGTATATTCTCATCATCGCTGGCATAATCTCTTCATCACTGGTATATCCTCACCATCATGGGTATATTCTCACCATCACTGGCATATTCTCACCATCACTGGTATATTCTCACCGTCACTGGTATATTCTCAACCTCTCTGGTATATTCTGATCATCACTGGTATATTTTCACCATCACTGGTATATTCTCACCTTCAGTGTTTTATTCAAAACCTCACTGGTATATTCTTATCATCACTGGTATATTCTCATCCTCACTGGTATAGTCCCACCATCACTGTCATATTCTCACCGTTACTGGTATATTCTCAACATCACGGGTATATTCTCAACATCACTGGCATATTCTCACCTTCATTGGCATATTCTCACTTTCAGTGTTTTATTCTAAAGCTCATTGGTATATTCTCACTGTCATTGGTATATTCTCACCTTCACTGGTATATTCTCATTCTCAGTATCTTATTCTCAACCTCCCTGGTATATTCTCACCGTCACTGGTATATCCTCACCGTCAGTGTTTTATTCTAAATCTCACTGGTATATTCTCGCCGTCACTGGTATATCCTCACCATCACTGATATATTCTCACCGTCAGTGTTTTATTCTAAACTTCACTGGTATATTCTCATAATCACTGGTATATTCTCACCGTCAGTGGTATATTCTCACCGTCAGTGTTTTGTTCTCAACCTCTCTGGTATATTCCCATTGTCACTGGTATATTCTTAACATCACTGGTATACTCTCAACATCACTGGTATATTCTCAACATCACTGGCATATTCTCACCGTCAGTGTTTTATTCTAAACCTCACTGGTATATCCTCACCATCACTGATATATTCTCACCGTCAGTGTTTTATTCTAAACTTCACTGGTATATTCTTATCATCACTGGTATATTCTCATCCTCACTGGTATAGTCTCACCATCACTGGTATATTCTCACCGTCACAAGCATATTCTCACCGTCAATGTTTTATTCTCACCGTCACTGGTATATTCTCACCGTCAGTGTTTTATTCTAAACCTCACTGGTATATTCTCATAATCACTGGCATATTCTCATCGTCACTGGTATATCCTCACTGTCAGTGTTTCATTCTCACCGTCACTGGTCTATTCTCAACGCCATTGGTATATCCTCACCGTCAATGTTTTATTCTCACCATCAGTGTTTTATTCTAAACCTCACTAGTATATTCTCACCGTCACTGGTATATCCTCACCGTCACTGGTATATCCTCACCGTCACGGGTATATTCTCATCGTCAATGTTTCATTCTCACCCTTACTGGTATATTCTGACCGTCACTGGTATATTATCAACGTAAGTGTTTTATTCTCAACATCATTGGTATATTCTCACCGTTGAAAATGTGTTGCTGGAGAAGCGCAGCAGGTCGGGCAGCATCTAAGGAACAGGAAATTCCTGATGAAGGGCTTATGCCCGAAACGTCGAATGTCCTGTTCCTTGGATGCTGCCTGACCTGCAGCACTTTTCCAACAACACATTGTCAGCTCTGATCTCCAGCATCTGCAGACCTCACTTTCTCCTCGTTTATTCTCACCATCACTGGTATATTCTCACCGTCAGTGTTTTATTCTCAACCTCCCTGGTATATTCTCACTGTCACTGGTATATCCTCACCATCACTGGTATATTCTCACCGTCAATATTTTATTATCAACATCACTGGTATATTCTCACTGTAAGTGTTTTATTCTCACCGTCACTGGTATATTCTCACCCTCACTGGTATATCCTCACTGGCAGTGTTTTATTCTCAACCTCACTGGTATATTCTCACCGTCACTGGTATATTCTCGCTGTCAGTGTTTTGTTCTCAACCTCTCTGGTATATTCTCATCGTCACTGGTATATTCCCAACATCACTGGTATATTCTCAATATCACTGGCATATTCTCACCATCACTGGCATATTCTCACCTTCAGTGTTTTATTCTAAACCTCACTGGTATATTCTCACCGTCAGTGTTTTATTCTAAACTTCACTGGTATATTCTTATCATCACTGGTATAGTCTCATCCTCACTGGTATAGTCTCATCATCACTGGCATATTTTCATCGTCACTGGTATATTCTCAACATCACTGGTATATTCTCAACATCACTGGCATATTCTCACCTTCATTGGCATATTCTCACCTTCAGTGTTTTATTCTCAAGCTTACTGGTATATTATCATCGTCACTGGTATATTATCACTCTCAGTGTCTTATTCTCAACCTCCCTGGTATATTCTCACCGTCATTGGTATATCCTCACTGTCAGTGTTTTATTCTAAGCCTCATTGGTATATTCTCATCATCACTGGTATATTCCCACCGTCACTGGTATATCCTCACCGTCAGTGTTTTATTCTAAACCTCACTGGTATATTCTCATTGTCACTGGTATAGTCTCACCATCACTGGTTTTTCCTCACCATCACGGGTATATTCTCACCGTCAATGTTTCATTCTCACCGTTACTGGTATATTCTCAACGTAAGTGTTTTATTCTCAACATCATTGGTATATTCTCGCCGTCAGTGTTTTATTCTCAACAGCCCTGGTATATTCTCACCATCACTGGTATATTCTCACCGTCGTTAGAATATTCTCACTGTCACTGGCACATTCTCACCATCACTGACATATTCTCACCGTCAGTATTTTATTCTCAATCTCGCTGGTATATTCTCACTCTCACTAGTATATCCTCACCGTCACAGGTATATCCTTACCATCACTGGTATATCTTCACCGTCACTGGAATATCCTCACCATCACTGGAATATCCTCACCGTCATTGGTATATTCTCACCGTCATTGGTATATTCTCACTGTTACTGGCATATCCTCAACCTCACTGGTATATTCTCAACATAACTGGTATATTCTCACCGTCACTGGTATATACTCACCGTTAGGGGCATATTGTCACCGTCAGTGTTTCATTTTCAACGTCACTGGTATATTCTCACCGTCACTGGTATATTCTCATGCTCACTGGTATATTCTCACCGTCAGTGGGATATTGTCACCATCAGTGTTTCATTTTCAACGTCACTGGTATATTCTCATCGTCACTGGTATATTCTCATGCTCACTGGTATATCCTCACCTTCATGGGTATATTCTCATCATCAATGTTTTATTCTCACAGTCACTGGCATATTCTCACCATCACTGGCGTATTCTCACCATGACTGGTATATTCTCACCGTCAGTGTTTTATTCTAAACCTCACTGGTATATTCTCACTGTCACTGGTATATTCTCACCATCAGTGTTTTATTTTCAACGTCACTGGTATATTCTCCCTGTCACTGATATATTCTCGCCATCAGTGTTTTATTTTCAATGTAACTAGTATATTCTCCCTGTCACTGGTATATTCTCATCATCAGTGTTTTATTCTCAACTCCTCTGGCATATTCTCACCATCATTGGCATATTCTCACTTTCAGTGGCGTATTCTCACCGTGACTGGTATATTCTCATCATCAGTTTTTTATTCTAAACCTCACTGGTATATCCTCACCGTCCCTGGTATTTCCTCACCATCACTGGTATATCCTCACTGTCCCTGGTATATCCTCACCCTCAGTGTTTTATTCCCAACATCACTGGTATATTTTCACTGTCACTGGTATATTCTCACCATCAGTGTTTTATTCTCAACCTATCTGTTATATTCTCAACGTCACTGGTATATCCTCACCGTCACTGGTATATCCTCACTGGAATATTCTCCATCACTGGAATATTCTCACGGGAATATTCTCACTGTCAGTGTTTTATTCTCACAGTCACTGTTATATCCTCACTGTCACGAGTATATCCTCACTGGCACTGGTACATCCTCACCCGTCATGGGTATCGTCTCACTGTCATTGGTATATTCTCACCGTCACTGTTATATTCTCACTGTCACTGTTATATTCTCACCGTAACAGTTATATTCTCAACACCACTGGTACATTCTCACCGTCAAAGGAAAATGGTCAGGGAGACAGGGAAGAAGCAGGGAACTAGGATCAATTAGAATGCTCTATCAAGGTGTCAACATAGTCTATCTTTCACTCACTGTTCAAAACCCAGTATATATTCTCTTGTAATGGAGTCATTAAATTGTGGCTTGAACCCCAACTCCAGAATCTAAGCTCCCAGCAAAGGCTGACAGAACAGTGCTGTACTGGTGTGGAGCAGCATTGCCATAGGAGTGTTTATTGCAAGAGATATAAAGCCTTCTCAAACAGATAGGAAAGATTCCATGGCATTACTTTTAGGAAAACAGTAGAGTTCTGTGCTGTGCTGGATAACATGATTTTCTCAAACAGCATAACAGAAAAAGACATGTTAACTGATTAGTTATTGTCTTATTGAATGGGGAATAGGCTTGAGAAATTATTCCTCTTCCTAATTAACTCTTTGTTTTTCCTGAAAATTGACTGCTGTGTTTGTCTGTGAAACAACAATGATAACATTTTAAAAGTAACTTCTAAGTCACTTTGCAACCCCCTGACAATGAGAAAGGCACTACAGGAATGGAAGTGTTTTTATTTTAAGTTCCTTGTTTAATTTATAGGCATCATAATTTATGCAGAAAAGCAAAGCCCAATACAAAGGTGCAGTAAGATGTATTCTTCCAAGAACAGGTCAGAGGCATATTGTTGGATAGAGCCCTGGGATATTTGCTCTGTATGTGACTGCGCTCAGGACTGCCAAACTCTCTTTAAGTTACATCTTTCTACATTTTTTTCCTTATTCCAAAACTATTCAAAAAGGCACCAGGTCAGAGTGACAGTGGAAAAGCTTTTCACTGTATTTCACTGCTTTTTCTCACTGTAAAGTACACGTGACAATAAAATCATTCATTCATTCAATCGTCGTGTACATCCTGGGAATACCTGATGATAACATCCGTGAGCAAAGTGGAAACTGTTCCTTTGTCCAACGTTAGCATCAAATTGAACAGGGTAAAAACATTTTACACTAAAGGAATGTCTTCTGGGTTTAATTTATCAACCCTGTCAGTTATGTTTGAAGGAAGTGCCCTGATGTGCTGGTGAATTATCGACAAGGTACCTTAAAAAGAACAAAATGATCTAGACCTTCCAAAACAGAAGCGAATGAACTGCAAACAGACATAACTGACCAGAAAAAGACTTGCCAGTTAAATGACAAAGCTGGGAAGTGCAGTTTCTTGAGCACAAACAGCATTTATTATAAACAATGGAAACTTTCATATGATGTCCTGTAAGACAGGCTCAATTGTGCTCCACCTCCTGATTCACAGACAACACAATTTCTTTTAAATATTAGTTTGAAATGTGATGCAAATATTTGTAATGGCAAGGCTGACCAACAACAGGCCGCAGTTGTCGCAGAGTGATGCTCTATTAATCAATGAACAATATACCAAACCCCAGCAGATGACTATAAAAGTTCGTGCAAATCCTTACTCTTTAAAAGAATGTCTTTCTGTGCACAGATATCTGAGCACATAGTTCCCAAACAGTGGGGCAAACTGCGAAAGAACATATACAAGAGACTGTGAGTTCTACTCTCTTCATAAAACAAGACAGTTCAATCTACTTACAATTGAGTGATATCCAGGCATAATACAGTGTCCGCACAGCAGGATGCAGCGGGCTGTCTTGATGCAGGTGCTGCTGATTAGGGACTTATTTGAACAGGCAGCTCCACTGCCTCGACAGCATTCTGATGAGAAACTGGTCTGGGCCGCTTCCTCACTCCCGCTAATTCACCTCCTGCCCTAGATCTGCAATTGTGGGCCTGAAATTCACTCACATTAAACAACATCACTCAGCAGTTGTCAAAAAAGCCAGTGTTTCTAAAATAAAACTTGTTCCTGCATGGTAACAAGCAATAAAAACATGCCTCAGAGAACTTGACTTCTTATTTTAAATGTTTCCAAATTAGGTCTGGCTCTCTCACTTCCTTTTCAAAGCCTTCTGGTCTACATACATCCACTATGCACTACTCAGTATGGTGGCTGATCACCGCTATAAAGTGTATTCCTGGATTCTGACACCTATTACACACGGTACATCAAGTGGAGAGCTTGGGGAAGAAAGAACTGAATGTTAGAGAGAGCATGAGCCTGAGAAGAAAGCAGAAAGGAGGTGGAATAAGGGGAATAAAAAAGGAGGGAAAGCAGAAATAAAAAGAAAGCATTCAAAACAGAATGTGAAGGAAATTCAACTTGAAATACTTCCATGGAGGCCAGTAGGCTATCACCAAGTTACCCTTTATTTACATGTGCATCACACATGGACTCTGACTGGTCAGCCCAGAGCCAATCCCTAGAGTGAAGAGAATGTCTGAATCTCTGTCTTTTATTTTATTTTCTTTTTTCTTTTTTTTTCTTTTTTTTCCCAGGTAAAATAGGAAAACACCCAAGTGGCCAGTGACAAGCAGTGCCCTTCACATCAAAGAGAGCAATGCTGTGTGATGAATCTCCTGTTTTTTTTAATTAACCCCCACACTCCCGCCTAACTGCGGTAGTGCTTATTTTTCCCCAGCACCCATGGTGTGTGTGTGCAGGTGTGAGACACAGCGAGAGACACAAAGTGCACAAATCTTTATTCAATTTCCACCATCTCTGTCTTTTATCTGTTAGTGAAGGTCCCCGTGATTGTCCCAGGTAAACAACCCCCATCAGTGACCTCATACTCGGTGAGATCCACCTCGCTGACCTCATTCTAATCGCTACAAACTTCCATTGAAAATGGATATGAAGTAACTGGAGAGATGAGATCCAAACCAGATTGTGGGTTTGCGGCTCACTCTAAAGTCACTAATGGGCTACAAAAATGAAATGATTACGGTTAATGGGCATTCCACCCTGGGGGTAAGAGTGAG
Organism: Hemiscyllium ocellatum; assembly: GCF_020745735.1. NCBI lineage: Eukaryota > Metazoa > Chordata > Chondrichthyes > Orectolobiformes > Hemiscylliidae > Hemiscyllium > Hemiscyllium ocellatum. The sequence goes on from NC_083413.1 coordinate 678,363, forward strand.
ATAGGAGAAAGGAAGCCTTCTTCCGTCGTTGGCAGAAGGATCATGTGCGTTGGGGAGTTATGCAATCCCTAAGGATGGCCTGAGATTTGCACCTGTGTTCTTCTTCATCAAAGGGTCATCTAAAGCCATTGGCAAACTGCTAAATCCCTTCGTTGAATACACATTAATGTTCTTTTGTTGTCAATCATCCTTAGGAACAGTGGGCCTTGAACCAGGACCCTCTGGCTCAGACGTAGGAACACTACTATTACACCAGAAGTCCCTTAATGCTCTAACCATTCGGATCTTATCTTAGTACACTTTGTGTACTCTAATAGATAGAGAATCTCAATTTGCATATTTAAACAGTCTGACATTTGTGCCACATGGATGGGCTGTTCATTCACTGAAAGGTCTGCCTGCTGATCGCATCAGAGAGAACTTGGGAGCTAAAGGAGTGCTTTAGGTATTAACACTTTAAAATTCTGGTCATCCTTTTATCTGAGAAAAACTGAACAATTGTATATTGAATTGTAGCTCTCACCCCTAACAGCCTGTGCGTTATGTGAATGTCTGGAACTACAACTCCAACACCGTGTTCAACCTGTTTAATTGTGTTGGGATATTTTATCATATGGAAAGGTGCTACATGAATGTAATGAGTTATTGTCATCTAGATCAGGGATCACATAAGTATGTGCCTGATAAAATCTTCTTGAAAAGAAACAAATCCTGATTTCAGCTTCAGCCCGAACACTGAACCTTATCCTGCCATCACTGTTTAGCCTTTTTGTAAAGGGGTGAATCTGTAAGTAATTTCACCATTTCCCATCAGATTGTTTATAGAGAGTGAAGCCTCTCAAACTTCATGCCTCAAGAGTGTGTACACAAAACGGACAGTCTGATAGAGTGGAGTGTATTAGATTTCGGATTGTTTGACAAGATTCCTCTGCCTCTTCCATTCAGACAGGAAGCAGTCAGTTTATTAATGCATAGGTTAAGACCTAGCTGATGTTACTGCCGTTACTTTTAAACAATGAAATATATGTTAAGTAAAAATGCATATAAACCACTCAGCTAACTTGGACATTTGTGTAACTTTACTTTTCATAACAAATCTTGAGTTGAGACAGTAAGTACGAAATAAAATAAATCAAGGATAGGAACATGTAGAGTGCTCTGTATAGAGAGAAGACTCCATTGGTTACATGTGGAACACACTGTAGAGTCCAGTACTGTACCCATTCTTCTTAGGATCAGTAGTTCTCTACAAATTGCATGGACTTCAGCTCTGATATACTCACTAATCCTCCTGTATGACCATAGGAAATAGCAACAGGAGTAGGCTGTCCAACCCTTCGTGCTTGTTCCAACGTTCAATGGGATTAGAACATAAGAACATAAGAACTCGGAGCAGGAGTGGGCCATCTGGCCCCTCAAGCCTGCTCCGCCTTCAATAAGATCATGGCTGATCTTTTTGTGGCCTTAGATCCACTTACCGGCCCTCTCACTATAACCCTTAATCCCCTTATTGTTCAAACAAAATTTACGTTAGCTTTAAAAACATTTACTGAGGAAGCTTCAACTACAGAGAGTAGTAAGGGTATGGAATGCTTTGCCTGTAACGGTAGTAGATTCGCCAACTTTAAGTACATTTAAGTCGTCATTGGACAGGCATATGGACGTACATGGAATAGTGTAGGTGGGATGGGCTTCAGATTAGTATGACAGGGCGGCACAACATCGAGGGCTGAAGGGCCTGTACTGCACTGTAATGTTCTATGTACTTCAATGAGCAGGGAATTGCATAGATTCACAACCCTCTGGATGAAGAAGTTCCTTCTCAATTCAGTCCTAAATCTGCTCTCTCTAATTTTGAGGCTATTCCCTCTCATCCTAGTTTCACCCACCAGTGGAAACATCCTCTCTACGTCTATCCTATCTATTCCCTTCATAAATTCCTTTGTTTCTGTAAGATCCCCACTCATTCTTCTAAATTCCAATGAATATAATCCCAGTCTACTCAGTCTCTCCTCATGAGCCAACCCCCTCAACTCCGGAACCAACCTAGTGAACCCCCTCTGCACCCCCTCCAGGGCCAGTACGTCCTTTCTCAAGTAAGGAGACCAAAACTGCACATAGTACTCCAGGTGTGGCCTCACCAGCACCCTGTACAGCTGCAACATCATCTCCCTGCTTTTAAACTCAATCCCTTTAGCAAGGAGGGGCAAAATTCCATTTGCCTTCCTAATTACCTGTTGTACCTGCAGAACAACCTTCTGTGATTCATGTACAACGACACCCAGGCCCCTCTGCACTGCAGCAAACTGCATTTTTTTACTATTCAAGTAATAATTCTTTTTATTATTATTCCTACCGAAATGGGCAACTTCACATTTATTAACATTTATTCCAACTGCCAGACCTTTGCCCACTCACTTTAACTATCTATGTCCCTTTGCAAAGTTTCACAGATCTCTGCACACTTTGCTCGGCCACTCATTTTAGTCTCATATGCAAACTGTGACACATTACACATGGTCCCCAACCCTAAATCATTCATATAAACTGTGAATAATTGTGGTTCCAACACTAATCCCTGAGGCACACCACTAGTCACTGATTGCCAACCGGAAAACCACTTGTTGCTTCCTGTTAGTTAACCAATCCTCTGTCTATGTTAATACATTGCCAATAACACCTTGCATCCTTATTTTATGAGCAGCATTTTGTGCAGTACCTTGTCAAATGCCTTTTGGAAATCATAGCTGATCCCACATTCCTTTCGTCCACTTTCCTCTTTTCCCCCATAATTCCTGATTCCTCTTCAGTTTAAGAATTGATCTCAGCTTTAAATGTACACAAGGAGAGTATCCCCACGAGTATCTTTGGGGCAAGGACTCCTAAAGATTCTCAATCCTCTGAAAGAAGAAATTCATCATCATCTCAGACTTAAATTGATGCCCCTTTATCTATTTATCAGTGATGGGCAACATGGTTTTGTGTGGGGGAGATCATGCCTTATCAACTTAATAGAATTCTTCAAGGAAGTGACCAAGTTGATAAATGAAGGAAGGGCTGTTGATGTCATATACATGGACTTTAGTAAGATGCTTGATCAGGTTCCCCATGGTAGACTAATGGAGAAAGTGAAGTCACATGGTGTTCAGGGTGTTCTAGCTAGATGGGAAAAGAACTGATTAAGCAACAGAAGACAGAGAGTAGTAGATGAAGGGAATTTCTCGAAATGGAGAAAGGTGACCAGTGGTTTTCCACAGGGGTCAGTGTTGGGGCCACTGTTGTTTGTGAAATACATAAATGATCTGGAAGAGGGCACTGTTGGTATGATCAGCAAGTTTGCAGATGACATGAAGATTGGTGGAGTACCAGAAAGCATAAGGGACTGTCAAAAAATACAGGAAGATATAGATAGACTGGGGAGTGGGGCGGAGAAGTGGCAGATGGAGTTCAATCCAGACAAATGTGAGGTGATGTATTTTGGGAAGTCTAATTCTAGAGCGAATTATACAATGAATGGAAGAGCCTTCGGAAAAGTTGATGGGCAGAGAGATCTGGGAGTGCAGGTCCATTGTACCCTGAAGGTTGCTGCACAGGTGGATAGAGTGGTCAAGAAGGCATATAGTATGCTCACCTTCATTGGACGGGGTATTGAGTATAAGAGCTGGCAAGTCATGTTAAAATTGTACACGACATTGGTTCAGCCACATTTAGAATACTGTGTACAGTTCTGGTCGCCACATTACCAAAAGGATGTGGACACTTTGGAGAGGGTGCAGAGAAGGTTTACGAGGATGTTGCCTGATATGGAAGGTGCTAGCTATGAAGAGAGGTTGAGTAGGTTAGGTTTATTTTCACTAGAAAAAAGGAGATTGAGGGGGGAACCTGATTGAGGTTTACAAAATCATGAAGGGTATAGACAGGGTGGATAGAGACAAGCTTTTTCCCAGGGTGAAGGATTCAATAACGAGAGGTCACGCTTTCAAGGTGAGAGGTGGAAAGTTCAAGGGGGATACACGCGGTAAGTCCTTCACATAGAGGGTAGTGGGTGTCTGGAAAGTGTTGCCAGCAGAGGTGGTAGAGGCAGGCATGGTAGATTCATTTAAGATGTGTCTGGATAAGTGTATGAGTAGGTGGGGAGCAGAGGGATACAGATGCTTAGGAATTGGGCGACAGATTTAGACAGTAGATTTGGATCGGCTCAGGCTTGGAGGGCCGAAGGGCCTGTTCCTGGGCTGTAGATGTTCTTTGTTCTTATTCTGAGATTGTGCTTCTGGTCTTCAACTCCCCCATGACGGGAAACATCATCTCAGCATTTACTCTGTCAAGCTCATTAAGAATCTGATACGATTCAATAAGATCACATCTCATTCTACTGAACTTCAATGACTAAAGACCCCACTTGTTTAGCCTTTGCTCATAAGACAATCCCTCCATACCGGAGAGAAGAACAAAGAACATCTACAGCCCAGGAACAGGCCCTTACGGCCCTCCAAGCCTGAACCGATCCAAATCCACTGTATAAACCTGTCGCTCAATTCCTAAGCATCTGTATCCCTCTGCTCCCCACCTACTCATGCATCTGTCCAGATGCATCTTAAATGGAACTCCCGAGCCTGCCTCTACCACCTCTGCTGGCAATGCATTCCAAATGCCCACCACCCTCTGTGTGAAGGACTTACTGCGTGTATCCCCCTTAAACTTTCCACCTCTCACCTTGAAAGCATGACCTCTTGTTATTGAATCCTTCACCCTGGGAAAAAGCTTGTCTCTATCCACCCTATCTATACCCTTCATGATTTTGTAAACTTCAATCAGGTCCCCCCTCAATCTCCTTTTTTCTAGTGAAAATAATCCTAACTTACTCAACCTCTCTTCATAGCTAGCACCTTCCATACCAGCAACATCCTCGTAAACCTTCTCTGCACCCTCTCCAAAGTGTCCACATCCTTTTGGTAATGTGGCGACCAGAACTGTACACAGTATTTGAAATGCGTCCGAACCAATGTCTTGTACGAGATGGTCTGAGTGAACCGTCTCTGAACTGCCTTCAAATAAATAATATCCCATTGCACATGTTTCATAGTACAATGGTTATGGTCAGTCTTTGTATCCGATCTTTGGAAATTCATCTCTGAATGTTGCATTTTTGATTTTAATACTGAGAATTAAGTCCAAGATATTCTTATTGAATTTAACCCATTTTGCAATATCCTTATCTTGAAGAAAATGCTAATGTTCAAGCAAACTAACCAAGACAGTTGTACACCGCAAGACTGCATCAAATCCAAATAAAATGTTTTGTTCATAAGAGCTTAATGTTTATAGTAGAAAATGGTGTGATGTCACACAAGTGATACTCTGACTCTGTTAGGGGCTATAGTTTCGTTTCTTATTCAATTCTGACTGTAGACTTTTCTCAGTGTGCCAACTGTGGTGAATTAATCTCTCCATGTGACTTATTTTCTATTAAATGGTTTTAAAGTGGTCCTGATTAATGTATGAGGATGGACAGAGTTACAAAGAATCATAGAATCTGACAGCACAGAAAGAGCTATTGAGCCCAACATATTGATTATGATAAAAAGCTATCCAGCCAATTCCCACTGTCCAGTTCATCCTTGGAAGCACTGAAGGCTACAACAGTTCGAGTGCATAATCCAAGGACCTTTTAAATCTAATGAGGGTTTCAGACTCTACTATCCTTTCAGGCAATGAGTTTCAGATTCCCAGTCCCCTCTGGGTGATGGAAGTTTCTCAACTCTAATCCTTCATCTACTAAGCCACAGCTTAATGACATCTCTGCAAAGATAAATAGATCTTTCTTATCCACTCGATCTAGGTCCTTGGTAATTTTCTCCACCTCAATTAAAACTTCTCTCAACCATATCTTCATTGAATCTTTTCCCATAGCTAATCTTTTCCATTCATGGCAATATGTTTCAAATTCCTTTCATGCTCTTTATGTTGTAATTACATCCTTCAGTAATACAGTGACCAGAACTGTCCATAACAGTCTAACTGTAGCCTAACTCATGTCATAGGCAGTTCAAATACACTATCTCTTTACTCATGTTCTGCGTTGACTATTAATTGAATTGAATTAGTTTCAATGTTACATGCACTTGAATAATACTTATGTACAGGTATTTCAGTATTTGGTACAAAACTGAAAGACTGGCATAAGAAGAAAAAGAAGAAAAGAAGAAAAAAGTACTCAAATTAGTATCCTTTTCACCCCAGTCCATGCCAGCATGGAGGCTCCAGCTGGTATTGGGCCAAGACTCCAGACCACAAGGGACTCACCTCCCTGTGATGGCTTCGTCTGGGACTCACCTCTTTGTGATGGCTTCGTCTGGGATCACCTCCCTGTGATGGCTTCGTCTGGGACTCACCTCTCTGTGATGGCTTCGTCTGGGACTCACCTCCCTGTGATGGCTTCGTCTGGGACTCACCTCTTTGTGATGGCTTCGTCTGGGATCACCTCCCTGTGATGGCTTCGTCTGGGACTCACCTCTTTGTGATGGCTTCGTCTGGGATCACCTCCCTGTGATGGCTTCGTCTGGGACTCACCTCTTTGTGATGGCTTCGTCTGGGATCACCTCTCTGTGATGGCTTCGTCTGGGACTCACCTCTTTGTGATGGCTTCGTCTGGGATCACCTCCCTGTGACGGCCTGTTCTGGGACTCACCTTTTTGCGATAGCCTGGCCTGGGACTCACCTCCCTGTGACGGCCTGGCCTGGGACTCACCTTTTTGCGATGGCCTGGCCTGGGACTCACCTCCCTGTGACGGCCTGGCCTGGGACTCACCTCCCTGTGACGGCCTGGCCTGGGACTCACCTCCCTGTGACGGCCTGGCCTGGGACTCACCTCCCTGTGACGGCCTGGCCTGGGACTCACCTCCCTGTGACGGCCTGGCCTGGGACTCACCTCCCTGTGACGGCCTGGCCTGGGACTCACCTCCCTGTGACGGCCTGGCCTGGGACTCACCTCCCTGTGACGGCCTGGCCTGGGACTCACCTCCCTGTGATGGCCTGGCCTGGGACTCACCTCCCTGTGACGGCCTGTTCTGGGACTCACCTTTTTGCGATAGCCTGGCCTGGGACTCACCTCCCTGTGATGGCCTGGTCTGGGACTCACCTCCCTGTGATGGCCTGGCCTGGGACTCACCTCCCTGTGATGGCCTGGCCTGGGATTCACCTCCCCCCTTTCTTAACTGCCTTATCCGTCTTTCTTCCTATCTTAAGGGCATGCACTCCAGGTTCCCTGTGTTCTTCTTGGCTTCTCAATATCTGACCATTTATTCTTATTCCCTCACACTTTTTAAGTTCCATTTTCCACTTTTCTGTCCACCTGAATTGGTCCACTGATTGTTCTCTGCAGTCTTCCTCACCTTGAACACCATAAGATGTAATACATTCTGTTTGGAGAAATAGTAATGGGAAAGAAAGAAATGGTTGAGGAGCTGCGTAGATATATTGGATTATGCTTCATGGTGGCAGACACGAGTACCAGACCAAAACTTTAAGAGTTGAGTGCAGTGGCCATCACTGAGGAGACGATGCTGGAGAGGCTAAAAGTATGAAGGTGGATAAATCATCTGATCTGAATGGATGACACCCCAGAGTTCTGAAGGAGATAACTGAGGAGTTTGTGGAAGCATTGGTGATGATCTTTTAAAATTTATTGGAGTCAGGGAGGGTCCCAGAGAACTGGAAAGTAACTAATGTAACAACTCTGTTTAAGAAGGGAGGGAGGCAGAAGAAGGGAAGTTATAGATCAGTTAGCCTGGAATGGTCATTCATAAGAATTTAGAGTCCATTAATAAGGATGAAATTGTGAAATGGTAAAATAGGGCTGAGTCAGCACAGCTTCATGAAGGAGAAGTCACCCCTGGCAAATCTGAATTCTTTGAGGAGGTAATGAGAAAGTTAGACAAAGGATAACCGTGGACATGATCTACTTGGATTTTTTGACAAGGTGCCACTCAGGGGCTGCTAAATAAGATGAGAGTCTAAAGTGTTAGGGACAAGGCACTGGCATGGATAGAGAATTGGCTGATGGACAGAAGGCAAAGGGTAAAGGAGTCTTTTTCAGGATGGCAGCTGGTGTTCCACAGGGGTCAGTATTGGGATCACAACTATTCACCATGTACATTAATGACTTGGACAAAGGAACTAAGGGTGTTGTTGCTACTTTTGTAGGTGACACAAAAATAGGTGGAAGGATAGGCAGTGCTGAGGAGATAGGGAGGCTGCAGAAGGACTTGGGCAGGCTCAGAGAGTAGGCAAAGAAGTGGCAGATGGAATACAAAGTGGGAAAATTATGGATTTTGGTAGGAATAGTAAAGGTGTAGCGCAAAGGCACTTGGGAGTCCCAGTTCAGTTTCTCTTAAGGTTAACATGCAAGTTCAGTTGGCAGTTAGGAAGGCAACTGCAATGTTAGCATTAATTTCAAGAGGACTAGAATACAAGAGCAGGGATGTACAGCTGACGCTACATGAGGCTCTGGTTAGATCGCATTTGAAATATTGTGAGCAATGTGAGGCCCTGTATCCAAGGAAAGATGTATTGACACGGAGGAGAGACAGATAAGATTTTCAAGAATGATTCTGGGGATGAAGGGCTTGTCTTATGAAGAGTGGTTGAGGACTCTGGGTCTGTACTCAAATGGAGTTTAGAATGATGAGGGGGAATCTCATTGAAACTTACTCAATATTGAGAGGCTTAGATAAAGTGGACATGGAGAAAATGTTTCTACTAATAGGAGAGTCCATGACCCAAGGGCAGAGCTTCAGAGTGAAGGAATAACCCTTTCGAACTGAGATGAGGAGGAATTTCTTCAACCAGAGGGTAGTGAATCTGCAGACAGCTGTGGAGGCCACGCGACTGAGTGTGTTTAAGTCAGAGAAAAAGTTCTTGATTGGTAAGGGGATCAAGAGGTAATAGCCAGAAGGCAGGAGAATGGGTTTGAGGAATATATCAACCATGATCAAATGGTGAACAGTCTTGATGGGCTGAATGGCCTAATCTAATCCTACATCTTACGGTCTCTGGCCCTTTTCCTGGCTCAGATGACAAATTTGTCATGAAGAGATTTAAAAAAGGACGTGATTCTGGGGAGTCTTGACTTGGTGGATATTGATGAGATGTTTCCACTGGAGCGGGGAGAGGCTCGACAGTGGAACCATAGTTACAGAATACGGAACATTCATTTAAAACTGCAATGTGAAGGAAGTTTTTCTCCCAGGACATGGTGAATGTCTGGAAATTGTCTGCCTAAGAGAGTTGTGGAGGCTAGATCACTGTCAGGATTTAAAGAGGAGGTAGAAAGGTTTTTGGAATATGAGGGAGTTGGGCTTGCAGGAGTTGATAATGTAACAGGAATTGAGACCTGAGGCAGATCAACCACGACCTTGTGGAATGGCAGGTCAGACTTGGGAAACCAAATGGCGTATTCCTGCTCACATGCCTCATGTTCATATAGCTGGCTGACTATTAATACATTGTTGTGACTAGCTGTACTCATTAGTAAGACAGTTTACTTTCTGTTTAGGTTAGAGATAACTGCAGCAACTGGCTGTAAAGACAAAAATCTGAATACCAGGGAAGACATGCTGCCAGAATGTGACTGTTAGTAACACAATGGGAGTCATCCTGTCATTTAGCAGATTGTAAAACTATCAGATAAGCTGCCCATTATACATCCTGAATTTAAATAAAACTCTGAAGAGATCTAATGTAAGAAGCTGATGGGCAAATTAAAAATAATACCCTTATATCCAGGGCTTTGTAGAAAATATGGAAAATGTCACTATTGTCATCAGAATTATCATGTCAGCCTGTAAAATAATACATAATGTAGTGCAGAGAGTTTATGATTAGAGCCTTCTGCTGGTTGTTTAGAGGGTTAAACTGTTCTAGTCAAATATCAAAGACAATATGGAGTTGCAAAACTGGGATTGCTGTTGTCCACCATGATTCCCTATGAAATGAGCTCCTAAATTTAACAAGGGGCTGTTCAGAGAGGCATTGAATGGAATTAGATACTTTCACTTTGAGGACAACAACTGTTCACTTCACTGTCCGTGTGTCAAACATTACCAGCAACCAGGTGATAATGCCATTAGCAAGAGTCTGAGATCATGGCAAATGTATATAGGGCAGGGAGAAAGGAATATGAAAAAAGAAATGGAGAAAAATAAGAGAAAAAAATGCCATACTGGTTTCAGAACCTACATTAACAGGCCAGTCACTGGCTAAGCACAGTCAGGTATGATAACATAACTTGCGAAAAAAAACTGAACGACTAGTTCTCAATTTAAGTTACTATCCCCCAGTGATTACAAGACAAAACATCCTCCATCTGCACATCCTCAATTATATGGAAAAAATACCTTTTATGATATATTATAAGCAATATCCCAATTTTGTGACAACTGTCTGATAAGGGATGCAGGAAATGTCAAACAAAATGTTTTAGGCTTGGGATTTCAGACTATACTTTACCACAAGTAGAACAAAGGGTTTGGTAAACAGCTTGGATATATTTACCTAAGTGTATAATTTGTGTCTGTGTATATCGCAGCTTTCATCAGCACTTACTCAATGCAGTCCTGTTAAAGTGTATACATTACATTGTATATTCTTCTTAAGTGTATGAACTTTGCCTTCACAATATATTAAGCCCTGGTTAATAGAGAATGTAGATCATCAGTAATACCCTGTCATTCAAGCTCTTTCAATCGTCTCCATCTGCAGAAAAGGGAGTGTAGTAAAAAATACCTAATTTCTTTCAGCAATGTCCTGAGTTTATAGATGCAATGTTCACAATGTGCAGCCATGTATTTGTGACTAATGTAACTGCTTCTCTGAAACCACATTTTGTACAAGGTCTCTTTCCTTCTTGTTAAGACTCCACCCTGCTGTGATCCTTTTACCAAAATTTAATTCATATGTTTCAGTCATTAATGTACAACCTGATCACCACAAAATACATGGGAGCAGTGTGGATTGACTAACCTCACAATTCTGCTTCATTTTCTCAGTGGCTTCTCTTTCTCACTTAGATGGAAATTGAGAGGTCTCCATTTGGTCTGGGTGAAACTCAAAGTATGAATCTGCATCTGATTACTCAGTGCTTCGATCTGTTTTGGGCTTTTATTAGACAGCCTGGCCTCCCTCAAAATAATGCTTGCATGAAGAATATATTTTAATTTGCTGACAAATATTAATGCTTTGTTTATATGTATACTTAAGAGGTTATCAATAAAGAGTAACATCCAATGCTGGCATATTGTCTCAAAGTGCTGTTATAAGCTTTCAAGCTCTTGATCCTAATTTTTTGCTGACCCTGATGGTGTTTGGAAATAAAGTTAAAGAGAAGCATTTCAGCTGCAGGGATGATTGAATGGAAAAAAATGGGGGAGGGGAGAACAGTTCTCCTGATAGACCAATTTCCCAGTACTACATCGGCAGTGGGATTGATTGATGAATCCCCGCTCTGTCGTGAGCCACCCCTTCAGAGCTGATCACATAAATACTCATTCAGCTCAGATTTTGCTCCACAAGCCTCAGACAGCTTTGTTCTGTCACAGATATCATTGGAGAGAAAATGCTCCATTACTCACACTTAATTAACTTTACCAGGCTCTGCTGGAACCAATATGGGCTCAGACTAAATCCTTGGATTCAACTCGGATTCCTTGGTTCGAAAAAACACAAGCTGCACTTAGTGAGTTTTCTTAGCTTCCTGCCTACCCAATTGTCCTAAACAGGATTTATCTATTACTTTTTTTTAAACTTTTCTGACAAAGGTAAATCTGAAATAATCCAGTTCTGTTTCTTTTCCTCCCACACCCTCTCCTCCTCTCCAACCAACTGAGACACAAAATAGTCTGATTTTTTTTGTTGTTGGTTGAAATAATTAATTTTATGTTTTAAGAAAACAATCAGTGAAAGAACACACAAATTTCAGACCGAATGTAGTTAAAGGCCTTTTCTCCTGAGGTTAGATTGCTCACCCTGAGGCCAAGAAAATCAATGAGCTCTCTGCTTTGATGTGATTGCAGAGTGCTGCACTCCACAAGTGCTGTTTAATAATAAGATTTTTTAAACTTTTATTTCTTTTGATGAAGGATGAGTGGCAGTAGGCAAAGGGATTTCACAACAACCTGTTCTTGAAACGCTATGTGATAGCTGTGTTGGAATTTCACTTTGTAGGGGGACAGCAGAGTTGAAAGAGAGCTCAGTTAAGGCATCAGCCCACCATATAGCAGACATTTGTTATTTCTTTTCCCTGGTAGAAGTCTTTCTTTGTTATGTTTTACACAGCCTTGGACTCTGGCCTGCTTAATCAACACTCCTGTTGACTGCTGAGCTGGTAAGATGGAAATGGAAGTGACCACTTCAAGCTGTTCACCATTAGGAGCCAGCTGGTCCATTTCAGAGACGCTGGCACATTGACATCCTAACAAATCCATCCTGTAAATCCTACGATATGGGATTCATTAAGATGCTGCTTAGGGTTATCTGGGAAAGGTGTAATCAGCTTTCAATCCAGCAACAATGCTCTTAACACTTTGACTACCAAATATTTCTACAGCAATCTATCTCCATCAGAATCCTGGCTGTGAAAAAGATCTTAAAATTCTGAACCATTACCAGATAATAAAATGTTCAGTATCACAAAAAAGTTGATGTGTTATGTCAGTCTGTGACCACATTACGTGTAACTTAATAGTAACTGTTCGTGGTGAATCTAAAGATACAAGTTTGACCTTGGCATCATGTTTCAACCTTGCAAAGCTGTTTTCAACTATCTAAATCTCTTGGATTAAACAGATAATCTAATTTTGACGAGATTAATTATATTGGAATTAAAAAGCAGTAACTCAGTTAAACCATTTTCATGGTCCGGTACATCTGGGCTCCATATAAACCGATGTTAGCTTACACCCAGGGCAACTGAACTCCAGTCAGGATTTCAACATTGGTTCCTTGAATCAGTAAAGCCAAATAAGAAAAATCATCCTTCTGGTTAGCTTGCAAACTACCATGCCCATAGATTCTTATCTTGCTGTTTTAAATTTAGTTCATAAGACTTGTACTTATCAGAGAGGAATGGATAAATACACTGGCAACAGTGTCATTAATTATTGGATCACTCTCAAATTATAAAAAGTTTTGACAACAATTACATATAAGCCCCACACATCTGCCAAATGGTTATTCTGTGTCCTCATTTGATATAGTTCAGTGAGAGTATGGCCTGGATTTTGTATTAAGAGTAATGGTGAGGCTAACAGTACATGCTGTAATTAAGGAATAAATCATATGGCAACTTTTGGTGTCTGTACATACAGGCTTAAAAACAGAAATCAAGAGATAACTGATCAAGGTGCCCTGCTTCTCATGAGTACCTCACTGAGAAATTAAGCATTCATATACATACAGGAGTGTGAAGTTCAGGCACTTATTAGACGACCATTAAAAGTCCCAAAAAATGTGAAGCCTTGACCTTTCAAGTGGATGGCATTTTGAATAGTGTTGTAAATCTTAATTACTTCACACTACCTCTCTGGCACTGAACATCAACTTTCACAAATGTTAAGCGTCATTTCTTCAGAATTTAATGATGGTGATTAAAATGTTTCTTAAAAATTAATACTTTAGTAACTGTTTTGTCTCATCTTTCACTCTTCATTAACACTATCTTTCTTTCTGTCTTATTTTGTTCCTTTCCATACATGAGTTAACAATGACCTAATTATTCTAACTGAGGAGCTGATGGCCGAATGATATTATCATTTGACTGTTAATTCAGAGACCCTGGTAATGTTCTGAGCGCCCAGGCTTAAATCCCACCATGGTAGATGGTGGAATTGAAATTCAATATAAAAATCAGGAATTAAGAACATAATGGTTACCATGAAACCATTCACCATTGTCGAAAAAAACCCAGCTGGTTTACTAATGATCATTGGGGAAAGAAACTGCCATCCTTACCTGGTCAAGCCTATATGTAACACTAGACTCACAATCATACGTTTGACGCTTAGACCATGCATAGCATAATAAGGATTCATCAATCTGATTGGTTGAGGATACATGCAAATTACCTGCCCTATTCTCACAGAATTCCACATCTCCTGCAGAGGAGATTGTGGTGATTTGTTTCTCTAAACACTACAAGTTGCAGAGTAGAGAGCCATGGAAGTGCTTCTGCCCAGTGTCATTGTGATGAATGATGAGTGCCATTTGTTTGCTGCTACTTGCAATATTATTGAAGTTTGAGGCTGTATGGTGACAATATAGACTAGAATTTCCTGCTCTTCATCACAGTTCGACATTGAAGACACTTCTTAAAAATGTCAATGATTGTAAAGAGCTTTGGAATGTCCAATAATCAAGAAAGGCAGTGTATAAATGCAAGTTTTCTATTTCTTTTCTCTCATGCCAGGTTAACAAGGGAGCAACTCCAGGCAGCCATGCAACCTTCCTGCTAACACGTATATCTGTCAGGAGCCATCTGGGACATGGATGGAATGACAAAGTCACTGCCTATTAAGTTAAAAATCACACAACACCAGGTTATAGTCCAACAGGTTTAATTGGAAGCACTAGCTTTCAGAGTGACGCTCCTTCATCAGGTGAAAGCTAGTGTGCTTCGAATTAAACCTGTTGGACTATAACCTGGTGTTGTGTGATTTTTAACTTTGTACACCCCAGTCCAACACTGGCATCTCCAAATCATCACTGTCCATTGGTTGACTGCAGAGACAAGGAAGGGAAAATCAGTGCTGATGTTGTGTACGAAATGCAAATGTAAACAATTGCATTCGGTGATTGCTTCTGACAAAGATAGCAGGGAAATGCAGCAATGACTGACAACAAATTAGTATTAGTGGGATGGGGAGTGGAAGGATTTCTGTGATAACAGAAAGATACAGCTTTACTGCACATTTGGCAGATATTCGACTTAGAAGTTAAGCTCCTTCAGGGAATCCAAGGAAACCCCATAAGAGAGTGGCGGCAGAAGGAACATACTACCATCATTCTACAAAGATCGGTGCTGGGTCCACTGCTTTTCATCATTTCTATAACTGTTTCGGGTGTGAACATAGGAAGTCTAGTTAGTAAGTTTGCAGATGACACCAAAATGAGAGGTTACCTCAGAATGCAACGGGATCTTGATCAGATGGGCTAATGGACCGAGGAGTGGGAGACGGTGTCTAATTTAGATAAATGTGAGAGGCTGTATTTTGGAAAGGCAAATCAGGGCAGACTTTTACATTTAATGGTAAGGTCCTGGGGAGTGTTGCTGAACAAAGAGACCTTGGAGTACAGGTTCATAGTTCCTTGAGAGTGGAGTCGCAGGTAGATAGGATAGTGAAGAAGGCGTTTGATATGCTTTCCTTTATTGGTCAGAGTATTGAGTATAGGAAATGTGAGGTTATGATGTGGCTGTACAGGACATTGTTTCAGACACTTTTAGAATATTGTGTGCAATTCTGTTCTCTCTCCAATTGGAACGATGTTGTGAAATTTGAAAGGGTTAGAAAAGATTTACAAGGATGTTGTCAGGGTTAGAGGGTTTGAGCTACTGGGAATGGATGAGGGCTGCTTTCCCTGGGCATCAGAGGGTGACCTGATAGAGGTTTATAAAATCATGAGGCACATTAAATAGACAAGGTCTTTTCCCTGGGGTGAGGGAGTCCAGAACAGAGGGTTTGGGTTTAGAGTGAGAGGGGTAGGATTTAAAAGGGAAGTAAGGGGCAACGTTTTCATTTAAAGGGTGGTGCATGTATGGAATGAGCTGCCAGAGGAAATGGTGGAGACTGGTATAACATTAAAAGGTACATTTAAAAGGCATCTGGATGGATACATGAATAGGAAGGGTTCAGAGAGATATGGTCCAAGTGCTGGCAAATGGGACTAGATTAGGTTAGAATATCTGGTCAGCAGGGATGAGTTGGACTGAAAGGTCTGTTTCCGTGCTGTACATCTCCATGACTCTGACTCTATGTCTCACAAAAACTGGCCAGGATAAATGAAGGAAAATATTTCTTCTGAAGAAAAATCATGCTGGACTCAAAGCATCAGCTCCATTTCTCTCTGCACAAATGCTGCCAGATCTGTTGAGTTTCTCCAGCAGTTTCAGTGTTTATTTTGTTATTGAAATGCAGTTCCTTAAGGAACGAAAGAAGTATGACTGATCTCCTTACCACATGTCCTGATACCCTCATGGTCTGAGCGAATGGAAAAGCATGTGTTGGGAAGCAATAACACTTGTGGAATATGTAATGCTACCAGTACTCCCATTGTTGGCCTCAATGGATTTTAGTATTCTTGTTCAAAAGGTACTAACCTTTCACCTGCAAATCTGATTTTTAAAAATATAGCACGCAAGACAGAAGGGTGATAGAAAGTGATTGTGCTGGTTCAATCCATTCAACTCATGTTCTACTTATTGTAAAGGAAATGGCAAAACATAACCAACCCAAGACAATAACTAGTCTGAGCTGAAAATGTTTTGCTGGAAAAGCGCAGCAGGTCAGGCAGCATCCAAGGAACAGGAGATTCGACGTTTCTGGCATAAGCCCTTCTTCAGGAATGACTAGTCTGACACAATTTCAATTGGAGCAAGGACAGCAAAATTAAAACAATTAAAATCGCTCGAGGAAGAAACTTTGAAGCTTGCAGTTAAAATAAATTAGAGGGACTAGCTTGGTAAAGGTGGACAAAAAGGAAACCCAAGTAGCCTCAGATTTATGTGAATTGCCAAAGTGTAGCACAGCCTTAAGGAACCATTTCAGCACTTAGAGAAACTTTCATGTTTTGTCAAATTTAAGGGCAAGTGTTCTGACAGAAATCAAGCTTCCTTGTGATTACATTTCTGTCTTCTCGACATCAACCACATCATGGTATCTTAGCTCCTCTAATGTTGTCCTAAGATGCTTATGAAGGAGGAAGTGGTGGTGAGGTTGGATTGGTTTGGAGGTCAAGGTGGAGAAAGAATGTCTTTTCTAGTCAGCAAGGTAAATAAATGACCATCCCAAATCTCAAAGGCTGACTTCACCCGCACAATCAACTCGGACATTAAACCTCAATTTCAGGCAGTGATGCTAGATTCCCTACTTCTAGCTAAAATGAAGAAAATGTGGAAAAATTACATTACATTCAGCTGAACACATTTCAGGAAACTTCTGAGGATACATAGGCCATGTGGAAAAGGGCATGAGTGTAGGAAAAGTCTCTGTAAAGAAAGCACCATTCCAAACTCCTCATCGGTTTTTGAAGTGAGAGCTGATTCAAGCGATGCTATGATGGCTACCCTGCACACAATACTCCACTGAGTTTCTATAGCCTCTTTGGGATGATTCAGACAATAGAACATCTCAACCTGGGACCTGACAGAATGTGTTCCAGAACTGGAAAGTGTTTGGGACAGTGCGCCTTCTTATTTTAGATACCCTTCAATACAATATTTGAACAAGCTTCAGGTCTAGTCTTGGCTCATTGGACCCAAAGCATTCACTCTGATTTCTCTCCACAGATGCTATAGAGTTTCTCCAGCAATTGTTATTGTTTCAGATTTCCAGAATCTGCAGTTCTTTGTTTTTACAATAAAGAAATCAGAGATGTTGGCCAGATGTTCTCTGTTTTATTGATGATGAAATGAGGGGAAGGCCTGGGAGAGTGGGCGCTGCAGCCCATCAAATCTGATGCTCTTTCAGTCGGCTCTAAGTGGACTGGGTGCTCTTTTATGGAACTCTGTAGTATATGAGGCTATCGCTAACCTCCTGCAACTCTCCTAAAGGGCAGATGTCAATCAGGCATTACCTGCCTGAAGCTGCAGCATCTTTGTAGCCACCAATAATGGTCATGCTGTTGAGTTACCAACCCTCTAATTTTGACCAGCACAGGTTGCTGTCCTCAAATGGATGGTGGCCAACACATTCTTAAATGGCCACTGCTGACAATGTCCCACCAGCTGAGGTCAGGGGTCACCTCCACCCCCAGCAACAGGATTTCTGCTATCTCAAAAAAACTCAGCCAATTAACTCTTTAAAAATGAGTTGTTAATGTTTTAATTTAAATAACAGAAAGGGAAATTTAATATGATGTAACAAGTACAAAAACAATAATACTGCTGAGTGTAATTTGCAGGTTGTTTTCCTAATACATCTATATTTAAATGAAAAAGACTTGCATGTAGCATTATGCCTAGTTCATTGCTCCCATACACACAAACATGCAAATACTCTATGGACACATGCTAATGGATAAATATGCTAACTCTCTATGTTTAAGGAGAGGTAACATTCTAATGGTATTATTGCTGAACTGTTAATCCAAAGACTCAGGTTCTGTTCTGGGGACCATCCACGGCAGGTGATGGAATTTGAATTCAATAAAACAAACTGGAAGCAAGAATCCATTGTCAATTATTGAAAAAACCCATCTGGTTCACAAATGTCCTTCAGGGAGGGAAACTGACATCCTTGCCTGGCCTATATGTGACTCCAGATCAACAGCAGTGGGTTATGCCCAAACTGCCGATTCTCCTGCCCCTCGGATGCTGCCTGACCTGCTGCACTTTTCCAGCACCACATTTTTTGACTCTGACTCCAGCATCTGCAGTCCTCACTTTCTCCTTGACTTTTAACTGCCTACTGGACAATGTTAGATAGATAATAAACATTGGCCTAACCAGTGATGCCCTTGTCCCATGAATGTTTATTTTAAAAAAGTGTAAAGTTAGTTGGTGTGTTGTTAGCTTTCTCGGCACAGTGGCTCAGTGGTTAGCACTACCGCCTCACAGCGCCAGGGACCCGGGTTCAATTCCCACCTTGTGCAACTGTCTGTGTGGAGTTTGCACATTCTCCCCGTGTCTGCGTGGGTTTCCTCTGGGTGCTCCGGTTTCCTCCCACAGCCTAACCATATACAGGTTGGGGGAATTGACCATGCTAAATTGCCTATAGAGTTAGGTGCATTAGTCAGGGGTAAATGTAGGGGGTGGGTTGCTCTTCAGAGGGTCGGTATGGATCTGTTGGGCCGAAGGGCCTGTTTCCACACTGCAGGGAATCTACTCCTAATGAAATGATACCAATGATCTTTTAAAAAGCTGCCAGTAATTATATCTGTGAATTAACATGAAGGCATTCAAGACCTCGTGATATCTTGTAATTTTGTACCTCACCCAATATTTGACCATGAGCCAATTTCACCAAAACAGATCTACTGATTATTATCTCATTGGTATCTGTGTGACCTTGCTGTGCATAAATTGGCTACCATATTTTTGACATGATTACAGTGCAATACGTCAATGGAACTTTATTGGCTGCAAAGTGCTTTCGGACATCCTGAGGCCATGGAAGCCACTGTATAAATGTACATTTCATTTCTTTTTGGTAGGATATACATAGCCATGTAGCCTGATTTAATCCCTCCTTTCTTGTGCCTTCTCAAGGGTAACTAGGGATAGGCAATAAATGCCGGTCTAGCCAGGGAAACACTCATTCCACAATGCATTTAAAAAATGTTGGATTAGTTTATGTCAATAATGAAAGTATGGCTATTGGTCTTTAATGATCAGAGGGTGTGAAGGAGAAACAGGAAGTTAGGACACATGCCCAGCCTTGCTTGTTAATTTGTGGTTGCTGATGTCTTTAATGTGCACTTTTTAATTATAGGGCTGCTTACATACTGTACTTAGTATGCACTTGTAACTGATAAAATTGTTTATATACTATACTTATGTACTTGTAATTGAGAGGGCTACTTAGAGGTTATGCTCGTGCTCCGACACAGGGTAAACTCTCCTGCTTACTGTCAACCAGCAACACAGAAAAAGATTTATCTGGTGCAGTAATCTGGGAAAATTCAAGAGGTCAAGAACTATTTAAAGTAAAAATTAACAACTTTATTTCTTCAAGTATGACAGAGAATAATTAACTAACTCCTATTTACAACTCCTCTCCAACCTATCTTTTACCTTCCCTTCTATAATACTAGTCTGATAAAATTCCCAAATACGATTTACAAAACAAAACTTCTTATCTCAAACCAGGAAGCTTTCAGTTTTCTCTGTATTCCTGTTGTCTTTACTTTTTGGGGATTCTGCTTCACAGGTTACTGATTGATAAAGGTACCTTTAAGAGAGCTATTTTTCAGACAATCTTTACATGCTGGTGTCTTGGCTGTTCTCCTCCCAACTGTTCCTCCAAAAACTTCCCTGACAGATTACATTCTTACGACCCACATGTATGATTTTTAAATTAAAAGTCTGTAACATAGACATCCAACAAAATAGTCTCATATTCTTGTCTTTAAAGCATTCAAAAATTTAAGCGGATCGCAATCCATGTACACCATCATCTCATTAACATAAACATTAAAATGCTGTAAAGCCAGGACCAAACTCAATAGTTCCTTTTCAATTGTGGAGTATTTCCTCTGGTGGATATTGATCTTCTTCAAAAAGTAACCAACCAACACTTCAATCCCATTCTCGTCTTCCTGGAGGAGTACAGCTCCAACTCCTATTTCACTAGCATTATTAGCGACTTTAAAAGGTTTTTGAAAAGTTTGGTGTAGCTAAAACTGTTTTGGTGGTTAGTACTGATTTCAAATGGTTGAATGCCTCCTGGCATTGTTCTGTCCACCGAAACCTTGCATTCTTCTTCAGCAAATCGGTTAACAGGGCTACTATACTGCTGATGTTTGGAACAAACTTCTGATAGAATCTGCTGAGTCCTAAGAACCAAAGCACCTCTTTCTTCGAGGTTGTTTGTGGAAATTTCTTGATGGCCTTAATCTTTGTGTTCCATGGGATCAAGCTTCCCTGACCGATGTTATGTCCCAAGAACGTCATCTCTGCTTTCGCAAATTCAGTTTTATTTAAGTTTTTTACAAGTTTTACTTCTCGTCATTCAATGACCTCTGCCAGCCGTACGATGTGATCTTTCCAGGACTTACTGAAGATCACTACATTGACCAAATAGACTGCACAGTTTGTTAACCCAGCCACAACTCTGTTCACGTGTTTTTGGAATATGGTGGGTGCGTTCTTCATTCCAACAAGCATCACTTTAAACTGATATCGCCCATTTGGGGTTGCCAGTAACCACGCAGTAAGTCCAACCTGGTGATGTAACTGGTTTGTCCAACTTTCTTGATACAATCCTCCAATCTAGCAGTTGGATATGAGTCCAATTTCGTAACAGCATTGACCTCTCGATAATCCACGCAGAATCATTGAATCCCGTCTGGTTTGGGAACTAAGACAATCGACGAACTCCACTCACTCTGGTTTGGTTTAATGATGTCCTCATCGAGCATGGCCTCCACCTTCATCTGGGCCTGCCTGGCTTTGAAAGGATTAAGCCGATAGGGGTGGCGTTTTATCGAAGCAGTATTTCCTATGTCTACCGCATGCACAATAGCATTCGTCCTCCCCATCTGATTCCTACAAACATCCTTATACTGCAGTAACAAATCTTTCAAATGCGTTCTATGCTCCTGAGACAGATATCTTACTAACCTATCCCACTCCTAAAGGATGTCTTCATTTTTAATTCTATTTTGAGGTACATCAAAATCCTCATCATCTGGATTTGATCCCTCACTCTGCGGGGCAGTAACTAACACCTGTTTCTCCAGTTCTTTCTCTCTAGTATAATACGGTTACAACATGTTCACATGACATACCCGATACCTTTTTTTCTCTATCTGGCATCTTTACTAGATAGCTCACCTGACTCAACTTTTTCTCAATTTGATAGGGACCACTAAACCTGGCTTTGAAGGGATCTCCTATCACTGGTAACAGTACGAAAACATCATCACCTTTGGAAAATGTCCGAGCATTTTATCTGCCATCTTGTTCCTTCTAAACTGTGCCTGCACCACCGAAGCCAGGCGTTAATGCAAAGACACCTCCTTCTACCACCCTCTTGACCATGATCTCACTCCCCATCACCAAACCATCATCTCCCAGACTGTACACAACCTCATCACCTCAGGGGATCTCCCACCCATTACTTTCAACCTTGTATTTCGGGAACCCCACACTGCCTGGATCTTCTACCCAAGATCCACAAGCCTGACTGCCCCGGCTGACCCATCTTCTCAGCCTGCTCCTCCCCCAGTGAATTCATCTCCACATACCTTGATACTGTCCCATCCCCCTTAGTCCAGGAACTCCCCACATATGTTCGGGACACCACCCATTCCCTCCACCTCCTCCAAAACTTCCGTTTCCCTGGCCAACAATGCCTAATCTTCACCATGGACATCCAATCCCTCTACACCTCCATCTGCCATGTCTAGGGCCTTCAAGGACTCCGTTTCTTCCTTGCCCGACGTTACCACTAGTACCCTTCCACTGACACTCTTGTTGGTTTGGCTGACCTGGTCCTCACCCTCAACAATTTCTCCTTTGAATCCTCCCACTTCCTCCAGATGAAAGGGGCCGAGCACATTTTGGCACCGCCCTTTTGGCGCCGATCATTTGCCCCTGCCGTTTTGGCTCTAAACTGTTTTGGCGCTCATTACTTTGGCGCTGAGCTGTTTTGGTGCCAATTCAGAATTTTAAAAAAGTCTTGTTTGGTTAAAGAAGAGAAGATGACGAACGACCTAATGTAATTTTCTCAATCAGCAAGAATTGATAGTCAAATCTGTAAAGACCCTCTGTAGATTCAAATCTGGTTTTGTAATCATTTTCTCATTTAACAATTGTTAATAGTCATCTACTGCCTTGATGACACTTAAGCCCTTCTGTCTTCACATTGGAAAGCTGTAATACAATGGTCTTTCTATTTTCTTGTAGAGCTCGTACCAGAAATGGCTGAAAACACTCCAAACAAAAGAGACAAACCAAAATTTTCACACGATGGTTATCTATATGTGTTTGATAAATGTAGCAAAATATAGAAATTTGTTTTTATAATGAATAGGTTAAAAATAATGAATAAAAAAAGGATGAGATTTATTTCTTACAATGCAACAAAAATGAATTTCTTATAGGCTCTACAAGACTTTTTTAAAATTCTGAATTGGTGCCAAAACAGCTCAGCGCTGAAGTAATGAGCGCCAAAACAGTTTAGAGCCAAAACAGCGAGGCCAAATGATCGGCGTCAAACGGGTGGCGCCAAATAGTCCCATTCAGAGATGAAAGGGATAGCCATGGGCACCCGCGTGGGCCCCGGCTATGCCTGTCTCTTGGTCGGCTACGTAGAACAGTCCATCTTCCGTAGTACATCAGCACCACTCCCCACCTCTTCCTCTGCTACATTGATGACTGCATCGGCGTCATCTCTTGCTTCCAAGAGGAGGTTGAGCAATTCATCAACTTCAACAACACATTCCACCCCAACCTTAAATTCACATGGACCATCTCTGACACCTCCCTCCCCTTCCTGGACATCTCTATCTCCATCAACGATGACCGACTCAATACTGACTCCTACAATTACCTGGATTACACCTTCTTCTACCCTACCTCCTGTAAAAATGCTATCCCATATTCAAACTCCTCTGCCTCCGCGACATCTGGTCCCAGGAGGACCAGTTTCACCACAACAAACCAGATGGCCTCCTTCTTTAAAGACTGCAATTTCCCCTCCCACATGGTTGAAGATGCCTCCAACACATCTCATACATGTCCTGCACCTCCACCCTCGAACCCCACCCCTCCAACCACATCAAGGACATAACACCCCTGTCCTCACCTTCCACCACTAACCTCCTCATTAACCGCATCATCCAACGACATTTCTGCCACCTCCAAAGGGACCCCAACACCAGGGATATATTTCCCTCCCCACCCATTTCCGCTTTCCGCAAAGACCATTCCCTCCGTGACTACCTGGTCAGGTCCACACCCCCTACAACCCACCCTCCCATCCTGGCACCTTCCCCTGCCACCGCAGGAATTGCAAAACCTGGGCCCACGCTTCCTTCCTCACCTCCATCCAAGGCCCTAAAAGAGCCTTCCACATCCATCAAAGTTTCACCTGCACTTCCACACATGTCATTTACTTTATATGTTGTTCCCAATGTGGTCTCCTCTACATTGCGGAGGCTGGATGCCTTCTCACAGAGTGCTTTAGGGAACATCTCTGGGATACCTGCACCAATCAACCACACCGCCCCTTGGCCAAACATTTCAACTCCCCCTTCCACTCTGCTGAGGACATACACCTCCACCGCCGCACCCTCACCACTCAATGCCTGCAGGAAGAATGCCTCATCTTCTGCCTTGGGATCCTTCAACTCCAGGGCATCAATGTGGGCTTCACCAGTTTCCTCATTACTCCTGCCCTCACCTTACCCCAGTTCCAACCTTCCAGCTCAGCACAGTCTTCATGACCTGTCCTACCTGCCTATCTTCCTTCCCACTTATCGACTTCACCCTCCTCTCCAACCTATCACCATCACCCCCACCTTCATCTACCTATTGCACTCTCAGCTACCTTCTCCCCAGCCTCACACCCTCCCATTTATCTCTCCACCCCCGAGTCTCTCAGCCTCATTCCTGATGAAGGGCTTTTGCCCAAAACATTGATTCTCCTGCTCCTCGGATGCTGCCTGACCTGCTGTGCTTTTCTAGCACCACCCTAACCTTGACTCTAATCTCCAGAATCTGCAGTACCCACTTCTGCCCTCTTTAGATGCTGTTTAGCTAACTCCCCTACTCTATTTAATCTGTCCTTCACCTCCGATACATAATCTAAGTGTGAGATCTAAGACTTTGGTCCTGTCAATTTTTCTTTAATTAATTTCAAAGGGCCTCTCACTTCATGACTGGATATTAACTCAAAAGGAGTGAATTGAATATATTCATTTGGGACCTCTCTAGTGGCAAATAATATGAATGGGATACCCTTATTCCAATTATTTGGTAATCCGGACAGTACGCTCTCAACATGGTCTTCAGGGTCTGATGCCACCTTCTAAAGCTCCCTGGGATTCAGGATGATATGCATCTGATTTACAGTGTTGTATACCTAAACTATGCATAACCCTCTTAATCAGCCTAACAGTAATATTAGACCCTTGGTCTGACTGAATCTCTCTGGGTAGCCCATACCATGTAGAGAAAGCTACTAAATTCTCTCCTACGCTTTTTTGCCTTGATACTCCATAATGGAATTGCTCTGGAAATCTGGGAGACACATCCATTATTGATCAACAAGTACTGGTTCCCACTTTCAGTTCTCGAGAGGTGACCTACACAACGATTACCCGTGTGGAAGGTTCTTCAAATGCAGGAATTGGCAACAAAGCGGCTGGTTTTGTTATTGCCTGGGTTTACCTACCATCTGACATGCATGATATGTTCAGCAAAAGTGAATCACATCCTTGTTCATTCCAGGCCAATAAAAATGTTTTTGTACTTAGCCTGAGTCTTCTGTACCTCTAGGTGACCTCCTACAGGTAGTTCATCCACTACCCATAACACTTCCTGTCTGTATGCTACTGGCAACACAATCTGGTGCACTTCAGTCCATTTCTCCTCTGCACGAACCGGTCGTGGTCTCCATTTCAGTCTTAGGATTCTATCTTGCAGATAATAATGCTCTGGAATATTTTCTGCCTCCTTTTCAGAGTATGCATTCACACATATTTCTTTTACTGTCTTGTCTTGTTGTTGCATGTCCCTGAGGTTTTCAGGATTAAACACTTCTGTCTGACCCTCTGCCTGTTCAGGTTTGTCCTGCACCATTCCGTCAAGCAGGGTATCTGCTAACTGAACCTCAACTCCTTCATCTTTCTCTTTACTTTTCGCTTTGTGCTGTGACTTGTGATAGTGGGATCTGCTTACTGCACAGTCTGGGAATATACCAGGATATTTCTTTTTTAATTCCTCAGTTTCTTGGTCTTCCTTGGACTTCTCCACAAAAAGGGGTGCCACTCCCACCTTGGATCCTGCTAAATCATTCCCAAGAACAAACAGGATTCCTGGAACTGACACACTGTCAATCACTGAGCTCTATTCCTGATGAAGGGCTTTTGCCCGAAACGTCGATTTTCCGGCTCCTCGGATGCTGCCTGATGTGCTGTGCTTTTCCAGCACCACTCTCATCTAGACACTGTCAATCACTCCCACTGTTACTTCCCCAATCTTGAGGTGGCATTCCAACCTGATGTTACATAGGGGAGTGCTAAATATCTGTCCATCTATCCCACAAATTACCACACACTCTCAGGTAACGGATCAGGAAGAGTGCATATTCACTCATCACTTACCATCAGCGACTGGTTCAATCCTGTATCTCTCCAAATTATAACTTCTTGTCCTTCTCCCCCTGTTCTTTCTGAATAAACCTTACTCACAGAGGTGAATGCTTTGTAGAGATCAGGTACTAATGCCTCACCCAGCCCCTGCCAAGGCTGTTCACGCTCCTGCAGCCCCTCAGCTCTTCTTGGGGTCTCCTTTACTACCTTCACTAATGCCACTGGCTTAGCTTCTTTTAACCACATCTTTTTCCCACAGTGCCTTTTTTTAAACGACCAGCGCTGTGACTTTATGTGTCTCATTTTACCACAGTGGAAACACCTGAGGCCTTGTACCTCCTTTCCATCCTCTTGAGCTTCTTTAACCTGTGGTAATCTCTTACCTGTGTTCTCTACTCTTTTGTTTATAGTGTAGGATCTATCCTTTTCCTCAGTTCTGTCCCTCACAGGACAAACTTTTGGTCGGAAGCTTATTTGATGCACCACCATGCATTTATCTGCTAATTCTGCTGCCCTTCTCACTTCCTGAACTTTCTGTTCCTCCATGTGATTTTTTATAATCTCTGGAAGTGAGTTTTTAAACTCCTCCAGCAGAATAATCTCGGTTTGAGCCTCTGGGGTCCTATCTATCTTTAAAACAAGCACCCATCTCTTAAAATGACCATGTTTAATTCTTTCAAACTCAACGTAAGTCTGACCTGAATCTTTTTTCCATGTCTCTGAACCACTGTCTATATGCTTCTGGTACCAATTCATAAGCACTCAAAATAACCTGTCTGACATCTTCATAATCTCTTGACCCCTCGTCTGATAGTGTGGCACATACCTCACTAGCTCTGTCTACCTGTTTTGTCTGAACTAGCTTTATCAATAAATCCTCAGACCACTCCATCTGCCTGGACAATTTTTCAGTGAAATAAATAAGGCTTCAACATCTTTCTCATCCAAATGTGGCAGAGGTTTGACATAGTTGTATGTATTACTACCTTCTCTTTTTATCTCCATCCTGTTAACTTGACTTTGCTGACTAAGTCGCAACTTCTTAAGTTCAGCTTCTCTCTCTCTTTGTCTCTACTTTTCTTTTCTCTCTCTGCTCAGCTAAGAACTTTCTCTCTCTTTTTCCTCTCTCTTTTTCTTTCTCTCTCCCTTTGTTTATCTTCTAACTTCACTTTCCTCAAATGTAATTTAAGTTTTTCTACCTGTACTGCACTTGTCTACTTCTCTGACACATCTAAGTGTTTGAGTAATTCTCTGACAATTTCAGCTTTACTTTTGTCCTTGGTTAAATCCAAATCTAACTTACTTGTTAATTCTGAAAGTATGGCTTTTTTCTTTCCTTTTAAACTTTCTTGGGAAATTTGAGAAACATCTTCAAATCCCAGAACCTCTTTAGCAATTTAAGAGCTATTTCTCTCACTTTTAATTTAACAAATCACAAAACGTCACCGAAATTAAACAAAATTGTCTCACCAACATTTTACTTAAAGGTCTAGGACACTAACCTAGAAGTGTTTAAATCTGCTGTGAATTTTTGATCACCAAATCTATTCAAATCTGTTTAAACCAGTTCAAGTCACGGACCCAAGCCCCCAGACTGTTACGACATGGGGCAAACTTTCCTGTTTACGGTAAACCAGCACAGAGAAAAGATTTATCCTAAGCAGCTACCTGTGAACATTCGAGAGGCTAAGAACCATTTAAAGTAAAATTAACAACTTTATTTCTTCATGTAGAAGAGAGAATAATTAACTAACAACTGTTTACAACTCCTCTCTAACCTATCTTTTACCTTCCCTTCTATAATACTAGTCTGATAAAATTCCCGATTACTATTTACAAAATAGTAATTTTCTTATCTCAAACCAGGCAGCTTTCAGTATTCTCTGTATTCCTGTTGTCTTTTCTACTTCTTGGGGATTCTGCTTCAGAGATTACTGATCGATAAAAGTACCTTTTAAAAGAGATATTTTTGCAGGCAGTGTTTACATGCTGGTAGCTTCACAGTTCTCCTCTCAATTGTTCAATTTGCCCCAGTTTTATATCCCCAAAGCATCGGATTGTGTCATTGGCTTGTAAGATTGTCAATATATGAAATTCAAACTGGATTGGAGTTAGGTATTTTTTGAGGATATAATTTAAACTGATTGGCCTAGTCCAAATCTGTTTTGTAAAATTTTAAAATTCTTAGCCTGTTTTTTTTCAAAGTCCTCCTCCTTCCTGTAAGAGGCTGAGGGGTGACCTTATAGAAGCTTACAAAATCATGAGGGACATGGATAGGGTGAATAGCCAAGGTCTTTTCCCCAGGGTAGGGGAGTCCAAAATTAGAGGGCATGGAAACAGACCCTTTGGTCTAAACTGTCCATGTCAACAAGATATCTTAAATTAATCTAGTCCTATTTGCCAGCATTTGGCCCATATCCCTCTAAACAGTTTCTATTCATGTATCCATCTAGTTGCCTTTTAAATGTTGTAATAGTACCTGCCTCCATCACTTCCTCTGGTAGCTGGTTCCATACATGCACCACCCTCTGCATGAAAATGTTAATCCTTAGTTACCTTTTAAACCTTTCCTTTCTCACCTTAAACCAATGCCCTCTATTTTTGGTATCCCTACACAGGGAAGAAGACTGTACTATTCACCCTAGTCATGTCCCTCATGATTTTATAAATGTCTATAAGGTCACCCACCTATCACCTCCTTCTGTAGTTCAGTGTAAAGGTTGTTTGGTCATGTTCCTGTGCAGTGCCTTTTCGTGTTTTATGACATTAAATGGTCTATATAAGCATAAGTTGTTGTTGTCATAAACACATGATCAACATAATTATGACCGATCTTTTCTGAAAGCCTGCTAGCCTACTGTGACATTCCTTGAACCAAACCTTTGAATCAGCATCACACATCTTTCGCTTTTCGTAACTCATCACCACTCACTTCATAAAAGCATAATATAAAGCAAGCCGACCAATATTACATAACAGAAACATTCGGCCTTTTCCAAAAAAAAGTCATTCACTCACAATTAGAAATTATTTATATAGTATGTAAGCAGTTTGCCAATTGCAATTATGAACAAAGTGTGCTTTGTCATAACCTTGCCAATTACAAGCATGTATAAAGTGCAGTATGTAAGTAGTCTTGTCAATTACCAATACACGAGTACACCATGTAACCAGCTGTAAGGATTACAAGAGTATGCTAAATACAGTATGCAAGCAGTCCTATTAATTCCAAACATATATTTTGCCTCTAAAAAGGAGATAATAAATATGAAACCATTTCAATGACAAGTACTTAATAAAAATCAATTACAGTCATGCCATCACAATGCGTAGTTAAAAGTACATAATAAATTGTTCTGTTAAATAGGAATATGTTGTAAAAGCTGCTCAGTTACAAATGCAAAGTTAAAATAAATTTCTTAATTACACATGTGGCACAGGAATTCTGCCATTTGCAGATATTTAGCTAGTTACAAGCTCTCCAGTTTACAAATATGTAGATTATAATACATCCTGTTTAGCATAAGATTGATGAGCCATATCAATAAGAAGTTTACAAATAATTATCCAAATACTATATGGAATGAAAACTCCAAACTATAAATGTAAAGCAGCAACAAATTACAAATATGACGTATGCAACAAAATTTCAAGTACGCAATAAATCAATCACAAAAAAATGCTTTGAGTCTTATTAAGAGCAATAGGAGGTGCTTTGCTGATTACAAATAGATCATAGCATTTGTATCAATACAAGTATTTTGCAATTAACAGTTTCTGTTCATTCCAAATGTGTGGTCAGGTAAGATTGTTAAAAGCAGAAAATCAATTCAAAACAAAAATTCTTCCACTAAACCAATGAGTTACTGAGCCTCAGGTAAAAACACAAAAGGTCAACTAGAAATGCACAGCAAGTAATGAGGCATGTTTAATAATACACAGAAAATAAAACCCTGTTGTTACGTGTATATAGAAAGATGGCTTCTATTCATTACACGCTCAGAATAAGCAGAGTTATTAAAAGTCATACTTTAAGTAATGGATCACGCCCATTACAAATGCTCTCGAATAATAGTCCTTGCCAGTTTCAAGAATAGAGAAAGCAACAACTTTGTCACTTACAAATGCTCAGTGAGTTTCAATATCTGTTATTCAATAATATGAAGCAATTGTAGCAAGTGTAACAAGAATCTCAGGCTGTTAACATGGTCCTAATCAAGGAGCACGGGTTGACAGATTTAGACAGGAGTGTCTGAGGTTTTGTTCACTTTGAGAGCTGGTTCTGAGGAAGCTCGATGAGTGTCAAGGTCTTTCCATGTGTAAATAAAGGGGGACTTGGTGAAAGTATAGCGGCTTCTGTGGAGTTAGTCAGTAACAAAGACTACAAATAACAAGTAAGAATACATTCAGTAGAGTGAGTACTTCTGACACATTATCTTTATGTAACTTTATTTTTAATTACACATCTCTTCCTTGAGGCTTTTTTTCCTATTTAGTTTACACTGTATAACTACAAAGCTGAAAAATAAAATCTTTTCACTAAATGTTTACATTGCAATATGGAGGCTTTCAGGCAAATCGACATCGAACTAATCTGAAAACTCTCCTCACAATATGACAAATTCTACCAAGGCAGCTGAGACAATATGTCATACTCCAAAGCAATGAACAACAGTCTAAATGAAACAGCCCTCAACATTTTAAAAAGAGATCATATCTCCAAATCTCTCAATCTTAACAGATATTCTAAAAATTCCAGGAGTTAGGTTTTCACCTTCACCTAACAGTTCTTCCTTGGGCTGTACCTTACCTATGTAATAAATTTCTTTGCTATCTATCCATTATTGTTTAAAATACATTGTTGACAGATAAACAGACTAACAGATCGAAAACATGAGTGAAAAAACACATCTTTTCATCTTCAGTGGCAGTAATTACATATTCAATAAAGATTTTGTTACTTTATGATGTCACATAGGATTGGCCCTCTTACTCTGTAAGATACAGCAATTTTGTTTCATACCTACACATATATAATACACAAAAGGCTGTGTAATTTATTTTCCACGAGTATCACTTTTACAATTTATAACCACACAATAAATTAGGAGTTGCTGACTTCATGCAGAGGGTAAATGATGAGTTCTGTTAGTTGTAGCAATATAACATGTAAAAACCCAAATCAATTACAATTGCAGTGGGCACTTGGAATCTCTGTAAACTGAAGAATGTGACACCATAGATTTTGAGTGCAGAGTTAATAATGAACTTCAAAATTACAAACAGATGAGTCCTGCATAAGTTATACATTCACATGGCTCAGTTAAAGCTCCACTGCAGGACATGAGTACACAATCCAACCTGATACACCAGCAGAGTACTGAAGGCATTCTCTATTCTCAGAAGATATGTCTTTCAGATGAGACATTAACTAAGACTTCATCTGCCAGTTCGTGTGAACACAGACGTACCCCTAACATTATTTGAAAATGAGTTCTTCATATTTCTTGACCCACATTTATCATTCAAATAGCACCACCAAAATAGCCCAACAAGACAATCACCTCATTGTTATCTGTAAGACCCTGTTTTACCTGAATGAATATGAAATAGGAGGATAAGGAAGATGGTGTGGCTGGAAGGTGGTACAAGCAGGAAAGCTTCCTGGGACACTAGGACTGGTCTGATGAAGATGGCATCTGTACAAGCCAAACTGTTTGTACCTGAACCGAGTTCCTTGCAGGGAATTTTTCTCATTTTGGGAAGGTTTAAAATTAATCTTGCAAAAGTTTAGGAACCAGGTGAGAATATGGCCAAGTAATGGATATAGGTTTGCTGAGCTGGAAGGTTCGTTTTCAGACATTTCATCACCATACTAAGTAACATTATCAGTGAGTCTCCGGATGAAGCACCAGTGGCATGGCCCGCTTTCTATTTATATGTTTGGGTTTCCTTGGGTTGGTGATGCCATTTCCTGTGGTGAAGTCATTTCCTGTGGTTATGTCATTTCCTGTTCTTTTTCTCAGGGGTTAGTAAATGGGATCCAAGTCCATGCATTTGTTGATAGAGTTCCGGGTCGAATGCCACACTTCTAGGAATTCTTATGCATGTCTCTGTTTGGCTTGTCCAAAGAGGGATGTGTTGTCCCAGTTGAAGTGGTGTCCTTCCTCATCTGTATGTAAGAAACCTAAATACATAAATGGAAAGCAGGCCATGCCACTAGTGCTTCATCCGGAGGCTCACTGATGATATTACCTAGTGTGGTGATAAAACGTCTGAATACGAACTTTCCAGCTCAGAGGGCAAACCTCCATCCAGAACCTCAACCCGAGCTACAAATCTTCTTAAAACTCGCTATGACCAAGTAATACCAAGGTGTATGAAATATTGGGTAAGCCAGACAGGATTAAAACAGAAAATGATAGGGAAGTTGGAGAAATTAAAAATTCTAAAGCAGTACTATTCAGTGCATATGCGAATACACAGACTCTAGTCAATAAGAGTGGCCAATTATAGGTGCAGGTTACTTTGTGGAATTATGATGTTACAATGACATCAGAAATCTGGCTGAAGAAAGTGGCAGGAGTTGAAGGTAAATATTCCTTGTTACTGGGTGTTCAGGAAAAATAGGAAAGAAGGAAAAAAGGATGAATGATGGATTTGACGAAAGGGAGTATTGTAGTGCTGGCAAAAGAGTGTTCAAAGAGAGCATTGATTTGGCTAAAGCTAAAGAACAAAGGTACAAATATATAATTTGTGTAGCCTAAAAACCACTAATTAATGTGCAGAAATAAATCTGCCACAGAATTATACAGGATTGCAAGCATTATAAATTGGTTATAATAGGGGGCTTTGGTTACCTGAATATTCACACTGCTACATGTAGAGTTAAGGGAAAACAGGGGCACGCATTCTTAGAGTGTGTTCAGGTGCAATTCCACAGCAAAATGCATTCAGTCCAACAAGAAAGAAATCATTGCCAGTCCTGGTTCTTGCATGCAAATCAGGCCAAGTAAATGAAATGTCAGTGGAGATCATTTAAGGAACAGTGAACATTACAATATAAGTTCTCATTCCTGATGAAGGGCTTTTGCCTGAAATGTCAATTCTCCTGCTCCTCAGATGCTGCCTGACCTGCTGTGCATTTCCAGCACCACACTATCGAATCTCATCTCCAGCATCTGCAGTCCTCACTTTTGCCTATGATAATATCATTTCGCCAGGAAGGACCTAAAGAGAGAGCTAAGAAAGAGCCATGAGGGGACACGAGAAGTCATTAGCAGATAGGTTCAAGGAACGCTCAATTTTCTTTAGGAGGAATAAAACAATGACTAAAATAAGATTAGGGCCAATCAAGATCATGAGTGGGAACTTGTGTGTGGAGTCAGAGGAGATAGGAGAAGCACTACATGAATATTTTTTGTTAGTATTTCCTCTGGAAAAAGACATTTGTTTCAAGGAGAATACTGAGATAGAGACTACTAGACTAGATGAGATTAAGGTTCACAAAGAGGAGGTGTTGGCAATTCTGGAATGTGTTAAAATAGACAAGTCCCCTGGGCCAGATGGGATTTATCCTACGATTCTCTGGGAAGCCAGGGGGGAGATTGCAGATCCTTTGGCTTTGATGTTTAAATCGTCATTGTCTACAGGAATAGTGCCAGAAGACTGGAGGAAAGCAAATATTGCCCCCTTGTTCAAAAAGGGGAGTAGAGACAATACTGGTAATTATAGACCAGTGAGCCTTACTTCTATTGTAGGTAAAGGATTATAAGCGATAAGATTTATAATCATCTCGAAAGGAAGTTGATTAGGGATAGTTAACACAGTTTTGTGAAAGGTAGGCCATGCCTCACAAACCTTATTGAGTTCCTTGAGAAGGTGGATGGATGAGGGTAAAGTGGTTGATGTGGTGCATATGGATTTCAGAAAGACATTTGATTAGGTTCGCCATGGTAGGCTATTGCACAAAATATGGAAGCATGGGATTGAGGGTGATTTGGTGGTTTGGATCAGAAATTGGCTAGCTGAAAGAAGACAATAGACAATAGACAATAGGTGCAGGAGTAGGCCATTCTGCCCTTTGAGCCTGCACCACCTTTCAATATGATCATGGCTGATCATCCTTAATCAGTATACTGTTCCTGCCTTATCCCCATAACCCTTGATTCCACAATTCTTGAGAGCTCTATCCAACTCTTTCTTAAATGAATCCAGAGACTGGGCCTCTACTGCCCTCTGGGGCAGAGCATTCCACACAGCCACGACTCTCTGGGTGAAGAAGTTTGTTCTCATCTCTGTCCTAAATGGTCTACCTCATATTTTTAAGCTGTGTCCTCTGGTTCGGGACTCACCCATCAGCGGAAACATGTTTCCTGCTGCCAGAGTGTCCAATCCTTTGATGATCTTATATGTCTCAATCAGATCCCCTCTCAGTCTTCTAAACTCAAGGGTATACAAGCCCAGTCGCTCCAGTCTTTCAGTGTAAGGTAATCCCGCCATTTTAGGAATTGACCTCGTGAACCTACGCTGCACTCCCTCAATAGCCAAAATGTCTTTCCTCAAATTTGGAGACCAGAACTGCACACAATACTCCAGGTGTGGTCTCACCAGGGCCCTGTACAGCTGCAGAAGACCCTCTTTGCTTCTATACTCAATCCCTCTTGTTATGAAGGCCAGCATACTATTAGCCTTCTTCACTACCTGCTGTACCTGCATGCTTAAGACAGAGGGTGGTGGTTGATTGGAAATGTTCATCCTGGAATTCAGTTACTAGCAGTGTACTGTAAGGATCTGTTTTGGGGTGGTTGCTGTTTGTCATTTTTATAAATGACCTGGATGAGGGTCTGGAAGGATGGGTTAGTGAATTTGCAGATGACACTAAGATCAGTAGATTTGTCAAGGAAGCAGATGGTACCCAGGCCGGTGTGAGACAGGAGGAAGTTTAGTCACTAGAAGGTATCAAATTGAAGTATTGGCAAAACTGTTCATAATTAGAACTTAAAAGCCACTACAATTAGATGAGGTGCATCCAAGGACACCGAAGGAAGTTAGAGTGGAAATTGCAGGGGCACTACTGGAATCTTTTAATCTTCCCTGGACTTAGGAGAGATGCCAGAACACTGGAGATTCACAAACATTACGCTCTTTTTCAAAACATGTTGTTAGGATAAACCCAGAGATGGTCGGCCTGTCAGTTTAACTCTGGTAGTGTGGACAACTCCAGTTCTTGCAAAGGATAATTTCCCTTTCATAAATCCATGCTGATTTTGTCCGATCCTGTCACTGCTTTCCAAATACTCTGCTATTAAGGCTTTTGTAATGATCTCCAGCATTTTCCCCACTGCTGACATCAGGTTGACAGGTGTATAATTCCCAGTTTTCTCTCTGCCTCCTTTTTTTTAAACCTTGGGGTTACATTAGCTCGAGGAGAAAGTGAGGACTGCAGATGCTGGAGATCAGAGCTGAAAATGCGTTGCTGGAAAAGTGCAGCAGGTCAGGTAGCATCCAAGGAGTAGGAGAATCATTAGCTCCCCTCCACAGCATAGGAACTGTTCCAGAGAGTATAGAAACTTGAAAGATGACTACCAGTGCATCATTATTTCTATGGTCACTTCCATAACTACACTGGGATGTCGATTGCTATCACTAGATCCTGCATTCCTCAACATTTTTAGTATGTTATGTGTGTCCTCCTTTGTGAAGAAAGAAAAACAAATCTAATTAGTCTGCTCTCTCTTTGTTTTCCATTATGATTTCCCTTGTTTCTGACTGTCAGTGAATTACATTTGCCTTAATTCGTTCTTTCCTTTGACAGTACCAACAGAAGCTCTCACAATCAGATTTTTAAAAATGTTTCCTGCTACCTTATTCTTATATTCTACTCTCCTGCATGTAGGTTTGCTCGCTGAGCTGGAAGGTTCATTTTCAGACGTTTTGTCACCCTAGTAGGTAATATCTTCAGTGGACCTGCGAACAAAGCATTGTTGGTGTTTCCTGCTTTCTATTTATATGTTTGGGTTTCTGTGGGTTGGTGATATCATTCCTGTGGTGGTGTCATTTCCAGGGTGATGTTATTTCCTGTTCTTTTTCTGAGGGGATAGTAAATGGGATCCAAGTCAAAGTGTTTATAGATATTATAGATAGAGTTCTGGTTGGAAAGCCATGCTTCTAGGAATTCTCAAACCTATGCGCTTTCCAGCTCAGTGAGCAAACCTATATCCAGAACCTCAACCTGAGCTATAAATCTTTTCAAAACTTGCTAATTCTACTTTCTCTTCTTAATAAATATCTTTGTCCTCTTTTGTTGAAATATAAACTGCTCCTAATCTTAAATCTGCTTGTTTTTTTTTTGGTCAATTTGTGTAGCCTTCCTTGGATCCAGTAGTATCCCTGTCTCAAAACTATACTTATCCAAATAGTAGCTGACATGAGACAGCTTTCAAAGAACTTTATAAATGGTAAATGGGCGAGATTATTCCTGGCCAAATTCATTAAAGGTTTTGAGTTATTTCTCTGTCAACAGAGACCTAACTCCACACATAATAAATACAGAATGAATAATCATCAGGGAAGATGATGGGGCTGCAATGGCAGGAATTTCTGAAGGTAATTCAGGAGGCACAGCAGAAATTCATGTCAAGCTAAGAAGAAACATACTGAAGCATGACAAGGCAAGCATGGACAGCATAAAAGCAAAATATAAAGCATACAATATGGTGAAGATTCGTTGGAAGCCAAAGGATTATGAAGCCTTTAAAAACCAGCAGAAGATACCTCAAAAAAAAGCTAAAAAAGGAGAGAAGATAAAACATGAGGGCTATGAAAGAAGATAGCAAGACAGTTCTTAGATTTCTGAAAAAGTAAGAGAGAGGCAAGAGTGGACAACTGAGGGAGAAAAAGTAATGGGGAACAAAGAAGTGGCAGAGGCACTGAGTAGGTACATTGCATCAGTTTTCATGGTGGAAGACACCAGCAGCATACCAGAACTTTGACAGAGTCATGGGCCAGAGATCAATGTCATAGCCATCACTAAGAGATGGTGCTGGGGAAGACAAAGGTCTGAAGATGGATAAATCAGCCAGACTGAATTGACTATCACCAGGTAGTGATTTTTTGGATTAACTGGAGTCAGGGACAGTCAAATAGGGACAGACCCTGAGACTGAAAAATGGCTAATGTATCACCCCTGATTCAGAAGGAAGGGAGGCAGAAGATAGGAAATGATAGGTTGCTTAGCCTGACCTCAGCAATTGATAAGATTTTTGAATCTATTATTAAGGATAAGATTGCAGAGTGCTTGGAAGTGCATGGTAAAATAGGGCTGAGTCAACATGGCTTCATCAAAGGGAGATCATACCTGACAAATCTGTTAGAATTCTTTGATGAGGTAACAAGTAAGTTAGACAAAGCAGAGCCAGTGGAAATGATACATTTGGATATCTAGAAGGCCTTTGGCAAGGTGCCACACAGAAAGCTTCATCAAAGGGAGATCATACCTGACAAATCTGTTAGAATTCTTTGATGCTGAGTTTGTAAATAGCACAAGAAATGCGAAGGGACAGGTAACAGGGAGGCTACAGAAAGGTTTGAACAGTGACAGATGGAATAAATGTGGGAAAGTGTGAGGTTATATATGCTCCTTGGATGCTGCCTGACCTGCTGTGCTTTTCCAGCAACACATTTTCAGCCCACAAACTCATCAAAACACTAAAACAACAGCTAAAGAACTTGAAAGACCCTATATAGACAACAAGCAAAACTAATGTCATTTACAAAATACCGTGCAAGGACTGTAACAAACACTACATTGGACAAACAGGCAGAAAACTAGCCACCAAGATACATGAACACCAACTAGCCACAAAACAACACTATTACCCTTACATACGGATGAGGAAGGACACCACTTCAATTGGACAACACATCCCTCCTAGGACAAGGCAAACAAAGACACGCACAAGAATTCCTAGAAGCATGGCATTCCAACCAGAACTCTATCAACAAACACATCGAGTTAGACCCAATCTACCACACCTAGAGAAAAAGAACAGGAAATGATGTCACCACAAGAAATGATGTTGCCACAGGAAATGACATCACCAACCCAAGGAAACCTAAATATATAATAGAAAGCAGGAATTATCAATAGTGCTTCACCTGGAGGCAAACTGAAGATGTTACCTAGTAGGGTGACAAAACGTCTGGAAATGAGCCTTCCAGCTCAGTGAGCAAACCTACATCCATGGAATGAGCTGCCAGAGGAAGTGGTGGAGTCTAGTACAATTGTAACATTTAAAAGACATTTGGATGGGCATATGAATAGGAAGGGTATGGAGGAATATGGGCCGGATGCTGGCAGGTGGGACTAGATTGGGTTTGGATATCTGGTCGGCATGGACAAGTCGGACTGAAGGGTCTGTTTCTGTGCTGTACATCTCTATGATTCTATAATAGAGACATACACTATTTTCTAAAGTTTTGGAAATCTGAAGCACAAAGGGACTTGGGAACACTGGCCAAGGATTCACTTCAGTTTAACATGCAGATTCAGTTAGCAGTTAGGAAGGCATTTCTCTGTTCTGCAACTAAGGATTGCAGCTGCGTACTCTGTACCTAAAATGGCACAGTGCGTTGGTACTTTTCACTGTTCTCATTTGGGTACATGTGACAATAAAGCTAATTCAGTCATTCAATGTACACATTCATTTCAAGAAGGCTAGAATACAAGCAGGATGTACTGCTGAGGTTGTAAAAGGCTCTGGTCTGAGTGCATTTGGAATATTCTGAGCAGTTTTGGGTCCCATATCCACAAAAGATGTGCTGATGTTGGAGGGGGGTCTGGAGGTGGTTTGCAAGAATGATCCTGGAGGTGAATGGCTTGTCCTATGAGAAATGGTTGAGAACACTGGATTAAGAAAATGAGGGGAGATCTCTTTGATGGTAAGATGACAGCAAGAGCGACACATGAGGTACTCTGAATACTGGAACAACCGAGTATGTGGAATCCCGAGTGAGGTGAAATGAATCCCAGTACAGTGCGAATTACCTTGTTGCGGCTGAGTGCTGAGGGGACTGGAGGCTGGAGTGATGTGGGACAGTTGTTAGACTTGGGCCTATACCACATGCTGAGTTGCTGCTGTTTGAAATTCTTATCAGATTGTAATGTAAATCCTTTTCACAATGATATAACTACCTCATTTCTAACTTATTCTTAGAAAATAAGAATGTAAGAAGTATGAGCAGGTGGAGGTCATCGGGCCCCTCAAGTCTGCTCCACCATTCAATATGATCATGGACTCTGCTCCACTTACCCACTCTCTCACCACATCCCTTAATTCCATTACTGTTCAAAACATTATCTCCTGTAGCTGAAAAAATGGTCAATGAGGAAGCCTCAACTACTTCTCTGGGCAGGGAATTCCATCGATTTACAACCCTCTGGGTGAAGAAGTTCTTTCTCAATTCAGTCCTAAATTTGTTCCCCCTAACCTTGAAGCTTTTCCCTCTTGTTTTAGTTACATCCGCCAGAGGAAACATCGTTCCTGCTTCTATCTTATCTATTCCCTTTATAATTTTATGTATTTCTATAAGATCCCCCCTTATTCTTCCAAATTCAAATGAATATAATCCCAGTCTACTCAGTCTCTCCTCATAAGCCAACCTCCTAAACTCCAGAATCAACCCAGTGAACCTCCTCTGCACCCCCACCAGGGCCACTACGTCCTTTCTGAAGTAAGGAGACCAAAACTGCACGCAGTACTCCAGGTGTGGCCTCACCAGCACCCTGTACAGCTGCAACATAACCTCCCTGTAGAATGAACATATTGGTTTCAGTTCTTTCATATGTAAATTAAAGAACTTTTTAACAATTATATTCTCAAATGAACTGTAATAATTGATGTCATGTTGGCCCAGATAATGCATTGAAAGTGAGAGGTGTTCTGTGTGAGATTGTTGTGCCATAATGTTCAGACTGATTCTAATCTAAAAAATTGATTTACAGAATCTTACATGGATTCATGCAGTTTTTAAGCAAAATAAAACTCTTTGTTATGGTGGACACTGCAAGACGTGTCAGAGTGTCGACACGGATACCACCATTATGCGTGAGGGCATCTCCCACCATGTATGTGGCAGGTACTCATGCGACTTAGGCAACATTGTCTATCTCAAATGCTGCAGACAAGGATGCCCTGAGGCATGGTACATTGGTGAGACCAAGCAGAGCTTACAGCAATGTATGAATGCACACCGCACAACAATCACTGACAGGAATGTTCCCTCCCAGTCAGAGAACACTTTAGTGGTCCGGGACATTCAGCCTCAGACCTACGGGTGAAGCTAGTAC
Organism: Hemiscyllium ocellatum; assembly: GCF_020745735.1. Lineage (NCBI taxonomy): Eukaryota > Metazoa > Chordata > Chondrichthyes > Orectolobiformes > Hemiscylliidae > Hemiscyllium > Hemiscyllium ocellatum. Next base: position 718,957 of record NC_083413.1, read on the forward strand.
TTCCAAATAAACCAGTTGGACTATAACCTGGTGTTATGTGATTTTTAACTTTGAAGACCGCAGTCCAACACCAGCATCTCCAAATTATAAAAGCTAAGTTCTTGCAATGTCAACCATATCATAGGTCTTAACTGTTGCATTATGCTTTATTGTCATTACATCAGGGAACCTTTAAGAAACATACTCATGATATCACCACTGTCATATATGACCAGAGAATACAAATGTCTCAACCTCCATTTATCCCAGGATCACTGGAAGAATATCCCACTGTCAGAAAAATACTGCTCTATGGAACTTAGTAACTTAATATTAGTCCAGACAATTAGGTATTGAGAAGTGTAATGTTTGTGTATATTGGCTAGCTGTGAAATGTCTGTTGGATTCTCCAATGCCATGATATTTATGCCCAGTAAGCATTGCCACATCAGTAAGTATCTGCTAAAGGCACATATCCCATCATAACCAATTACAAGTCCATACTCAGGCAAGGAATTATGAACTTTGGCGATTCCAAATATACCAATGTGAAGTCTGTCATCACAGATAGATGCAAGTAAGCAACTAACTTTTTTAGATTCAGATGAACAGGAATCCTTATCACACTGACCAGTGTTATTAAAGCATCTCCTATTTTCTAATCAGCACCATAACATTTACACAAGTCCAGAGACAAACTGCTCGTTGAGGTTGGGTGTATGCTTCAGCTTATAACTTGTACAGATGGGAAATGAAACAAGTACTTACGTTACATGAATATAATTAACATGGGGGCACTGTAACATTAATTTTAAATGCTGACATGATTTATTAAAAACACAAGTTTAAATAACAGTTAAAAATTTAATTCTGCTCAACTTAACATTTCTTCATGTCTTTCCACTTCTCAGTTTCTCTTTCTCTATTTGTCAGTTTAGCTTCAGATCTATGACATGTTAATACATGTATTTTACCTTCTAAAGATTAACATTACGATATTTCAATTACTTTTATTCTGTTTTCCCTCCTGTGGGAAACTATCTTCCATTTTAGCAAGTGGGAAAACTAAAAACCAGTTCAGCTTACTTTCTTTCACAAAACAAACATCTTCAATTGGATTTCAGATTGACCATCAAGTGTCTTGTTGAAGGTTGAGAATGGACCAGACTAAACTTGGTGGGCCTCAGCAACCCAGAAAGACTCTAGGTGGTACTGCAAGAGCCAAGCGAAGAAAACAATATTAGATCTGGTTGGCCTTAGGCCAAAGTAAGAAAATATCTGTGTACAGCCTAATTACACTGCATATGTGAATAATAATGTGAATAAATACCTGTGTACAGCCTAATTACACTGCATATGTGAATAATAATGTGAATAAATATCTGTGTACAGCCTAATTACACTGCATATGTGAATAATAATGTGAATAAATACCTGTGTACAGCCTAATTACACTGCATATGTGAATAATAATGTGAACAAATATCTGTGTACAGCCTAATTACACTGCATATGTGAATAATAATGTAAATAAATACCTGTGTACAGCCTAATTACACTGCATATGTGAATAATAATGTGAATAAATATCTGTGTACAGCCTAATTACACTGCATATGTGAATAATAATGTGAATAAATATCTGTGTACAACCTAATTACACTGCATATGTGAATAATAATGTAAATAAATATCTGTGTACAGCCTAATTACACTGCATATGTGAATAATAATGTGAATAAATATCTGTGTACAGCCTAATTACACTGCATATGTGAATAATAATGTGTTACAACAATGAAGGTAGAAAACAGGTTTATTCTCATGATTTCCCTCAGGTCAAATTCCCATTCTCAGCTGGACTTTCTCAAATTCAGGGGAAGAATGTTTGACTTAGGTGAAGAGAAGAAGGGATTTAAAAAGTGGGGAAGGAGAGGAAAAATGGAATGAGAGAAAAAAAACTTAAGATTTAATTGTGGGCAGTTATTGTAAAACTAAATATCTGTTGCACTTCACGGACATCATTATGAATTGTATTATTTATCCAAACAGCATTGCTGGCCTAAGCAGAACCTGGGTTCGTGAAATTTGTTTTCTCTTCCAGCTATACAATTTGGGTTATTAGATGATCTAAAACACACATCTACATATACAGAATTTCTTTTTTTGCCGGGGAGGTTTTAAGTCTAAATACAAATATTGAAACTATGGCCATGACTGAGACCACCTGCTGAAAGCATCTGTTTCAGTTTATCAGGAATAAAAATACATCCGATCTAAGATAAATGTTGGAAGCTTTCCCATCGTATCAGTGTTAGATGGGTGTCCTTCCATGGCTAAGCTTGCTTCTTTCACTAAAAACCAATTTCATTTCTTCCTTTTTAACTTGTTTGCTGAAAGTGAAAAGATTGTCATTGCAGGCAGAAGAATTGGCCTATTCTCTTTCTGAAAGGCATATTTTTCTCGTCCACATCCATGGCTTGGTCCTTATACAGGATTGATGATTCAAAATGGGACCACTTTTAGGTGACAGGTCATTCTATTTCTAATCCATTATCATTTTTCTCACAGAGACTTTCACAAGAGTAGAGAGGTTAGCATTGTGTCATAAATAAGTGAACATATTCCAAGGTATATTTCACTCATCATCTGTCTCATTGGAATTCAAGGCCTTGAATCTCTCTATTCATTTATTTAGAGTTTTTTCTTATTTCTGTTCAAGAAACATTAAAATGAGATTTCTGTTGGTTCTGCCAAGATATTGATTTAATGACACAAACTAATAGCTCCACATTTATTTTATTTATTTTTTCCTGTGAGAAGTGCTTCATATGATCAGAGGAGGCCATTCAGCCCCTTGATACTTTTCTGCTACATATGACTGATCTTCAATCTCATTCTATGAAGCCAACTTTACTCATGCACCTGAATATCTTTGAATAACAAAATATCACTTGAGATTTCCTGCCTCAACTCCCCTGACACTGCAGATCCCCACCATCATCTGTTCTATCTCCACACTGTCCATGCCCTCACAAACTGATACACCTCTATCAGGTCCCCTCTCTGCTCTAAAGAAAGCAACCTGAGCTTATCCAATCTCTCTTCATCGCTGAGAAGCTCCCTCCCAGGCAACATCCTGGTGAATCCCCTCTGCACCCCATTCAGTGCAATCACAGCCTTCCTGTAGGGTATTAGCCAGAACTACACACAGCATTCCAGCTGTAACCTCATCAAATCATGTATAGCTCAATCATAACCTCCCTACTCTTATCAGTTATGCCTCAATTGATATCAGTAAGTGTCCTTTTAGCCTTCTTAACTAACCTATTAACCTGCCCTGCCACCTCCAGAGATCTGTGGATAAGCACCCCAAGATCCTTCTGTTCCTCTGAGCTTCCTAATGTCTTGCTATTTATTGAGTATGTATTTGCCTTGTCACAATAATCAGGATTAAACTCTATTTGCCATGGATCTGCCCATCTGGTCCAGGGCCAGAGACAGCCTGCATGTAGAGGGGTGGGGGAGTGTAGGGTAGAACCCTCAGAGTGGGAGTGAGATGGACTCTTTCCTTCCTCCTGCTCCAAAACCCCAACCTGGAGAGGAGGTAATCTCAAGCTGAAAGACAATCAGTCTCTGACCATCCCCCTCAGTCAGTCCTGCTGATGTTAACTTGGAGTGCTCAGCACCACAAGGGAACCAAGGTCAGAATTTGTTCAACACGACTCCTAGGCTAGATCCTGGACCCCACCAACTTCAATGGTAACCAGAACTTTGGGTCTGTCTCTCATGTACGCTGCTGCTTCAGCAAGTTTAGAAAAGTTTTATTCCCTAGCTCTTCTGTGCCATGCTTTAGTGTTCACTTTGATTAATCATTCATTTGAATGATTGGTTTATTGCTTTGGAATCATTCTTTATTAGAAATTCCTGCTTGCTGTTGTGCCAGAAATTATTTTCCTGAAATTTTCCCAGTGTCCGCCTGTGACAGAGAGAAATTGAAATGCGATCCCTTGTAGTCCTGTCTGCACTGTTCACTGTACTGCCTATCACCATTTCATTGGAAAATTTGGTCATTGAACTTTCTATCTTTTCCACATCTGTGATGAATACTCTAAATATGAGGCCTGAACACATCTTTGGAGGACATCATTATCACCTTCTGCCAACCAGAAGACCTGCCTATGACCCAGAGTCTCTGTGATCTTCTCCTCAAACAATTCCTGAACCACAATAATACTTTGCCTTGGCTTTTATGACATTCGACTTCAATTCACAGTTTCTTGTGGTAGATATTGTTAAATATTTTATCAGAGTCCATACGAGCAAGACTCTTAGACATTTCCCTCATCACTACGTCAGTTACTTCTCTAAAAAACTTAACCAAAAACCTCTCCAATGAATTGAAAATGTTCAAAGTTTTCAGTCATCTCACACTCAGTTATAAACTCTAGCAATTTTTGAACATGTTAGGCTGTCAGTTTATAACGTTGGTGTTACTGTTCTCAAATAGAAGAGTAACGTGCAATTTTCCGATCGAGAGGAAGAGTTCCTGAATCAAGAGGACCTTGGAAGATTCTTGACTGAGCTGCTGCTCTGTGGGGGCTTGCATGACTTGGAGAATGGTTCTGTACCCTTTAGCAGATATCCACAGAAAGTGTCAGCAAACATCCCCAACAGATCACATGGGGACTTGTTCTGTGACCTAAGAGCACTCTAGATTTACACACGGTGCCATTGACTACCTAGCAATAGGATTAGTAGAAGCAATTTTATCTTTTTTAATTTAAAGTTACACAGCAGTTCTGTCCAGTGATCTTGTTACCTCTTTAAACTGTGGATTGAAATGTTTATTTACTCACAAGACTCCTTGCAGAGCTTCCCTGCAGGCCATTTGTCCAGTGACATGTGGACACTCCAGACTTTTATTGTTTGATACCAGGAGTGGGAATAGGAACTATGCTTTTATGTGGCATAATTGTTTATTGACAATTAAGGGATAATTGGTGTTTTTACTGCCCTGGCTGATTCCACTAATTTATTTTGCCACTAACTTTCCCTCATTAAATGGCAATATACATCAGTAACTGAATGCCCTGGGGCATGCAGATAAGGCAGAGTGAACGTAATGCAAGGGGCGTTGATAACCCTTGGGGATAAACACCCATGATCTGACAAATCTCTCTATTTTTAAACTGCACAAGTTAGTTACATAAATTGAAGTGACTGATACCATCCCATGACCAACTCTGCCCTGAAACAAAGATTTTATCAAAGTGAAAATCTAAGCGACAATTAGCCTCAATGAGATAATGTAAATAGCCATTTCACAATGAGTGGAAGCAACTTATTGGGAGGATTGAACACTGTTAAGCAAATTGATTAGTTAAAAATCACACAACACCAGGTTATAGTCCAACAGGTTTAATTGGAAGCACTAGCTTTCGGAGCGCTGCTCCTTCATCAGGTGGTAGTTCCAAAGCAAATAGATTAGTAATGGACCACAGTGATGAGGCATCTCTTGCACAACACAAGGCAGACCCTGGTGAATCTATGGGCTATTTCACACTCTGATGGATTTTATTTTCCAACAATAAAGGCTTTTATTTACATTTCAGGAAATATCAAAGACACGTTACTGACAATGAAGATCTGACAATGAACATCTTGAAAAATGTCCAGATGACAGAGGAGGAAGTTCTGAATGTCTTGAAATGGTTAAAGGTGGATAAATCCCCAGGACCTGATCAGGTGAACCCAAGAAATCTGTGGGAAGCTAGAGAAGTGATTGCTGGGCCTCTTGCTGAGATATTTGATTAGATTAGATTAGTTACAGTGTGGAAACAGGCCCTTCGGCCCAAAAGGTCCAAAACGACCCTCCGAAGATCAACCCGCCCAAACCCATTCCCCTACATTTACCCCTTCACCTAACACTACGGGCAATTTAGCATGGCCAATTCACCTAACCTGCACATCTTTGGACTGTGGGAAGAAACCGGAGCATCTGGAGAAAACCCACGCAGACATAGGGAGAATGTGCAAACTCCACACAGACAGTTGCCTGAGGCAGATTAATGGTCTCTGGCACTGTGAGGCAACAGTGCTAACCACTGTGCGACCGTGCCGCCCCTGGATTGGTACCATCGATAGTCACAGGTGAGGTGCCGGAAGATTGGACGTTGACAAACGTGGTGCCACTGTTTAAGATGGGTAGTAAAGACAAGCCAGGGAAATATAGACCGGTGAGCCTGACCTCGGTGGTGGGCTAGTTGTTGGAGGGAATCCTGAGGGATAGGATGTACATGTATTTGGAAAGCTAAGGACTTTTTCGGGATAGTCAACATGGTTTTGTGCGTGGGAAATCATGCTTCACAAACTTGATTGAGTTTTTTGAAGAAGTAACAAAGAAGATTGATGAGGGCAGAGCAGTAGATGTGATCTATATGGACTTCAGTAAGGCATTCGACAAGGTTCCCCATGGGACACTGTTTAGCAAGGTCAGATCTCATGGAATACAGGGAGAACTAGCCATTTGGGGATAGAGAACTGGCTCAAAGGTAGAAGACAGAGGGTGGTGGTGGAGGGTTGTTTTTCAGACTGGAGGCCTGTGACCAGTGGAGTGCCACAACGATCGGTGCTGGGCCCTCTACTTTTTATCATTTACATAAATGATTTGGATGTGAGCATAAGAGGTACAGTTAGTAAGTTTGCAGAAGACACCAAAATTTGGAGGTGTAGTGGATTGCGAAGAGGGTTTCCTCAGATTACAACAGGATCTGGACCAGATGGGCCAATGGGCTGAGAAGTGGCAGCTGGAGTTTAATTCAGATAAATGCGAGGTGTTGCATTTTGGGAAAGCAAATCTTAGCAGGACTTATATACTTAATGATAAGGTTCTAGGGAGTGTTGCTGAACAAAGAGACCTTGGAGTGCAGGTTCATAGCTCCTTGAAAGTGGAGTCACAGGTAGATAGAATAGTGAAGAAGGTGTTTGGTATGCTTTCCTTTATTGGTCAGAGTATTGAGTACAGGAGTTGGGAGGTCATGTTGTGGCTGCACAGGACTTTGGTTAGGCCACTGTTAGAATATTGCATGCAATTCTGGTCTCCTTCCTATCGGAAAGATGTTGTGAAACTTGAAAGGGTTCAGAAAAGATTTACAAGGATGTTGCCAGGGTTGGAGGATTTGAGCTACAGGGAGAGGCTGAATAGGCTGGGGCTGTTTTCCCTGGAGCATTGGAGGCTGAGGGGTGACCTTATAGAGGTTTACAAAATTATGAGGAGCATGGATAGGCAAAGTCTTTTCCCTGGAGTCGGGAAGTCCAGAACTAGAGGGCATAGGTTTAGGGTGAGAGGGAAAAGATATGAAAAAGATCTAAGGGCAACTTTTTCACGCAGAGGGTGGTACGTGTATGGAATGAGCTGCCAGAGGATGTGGTGGAGGCTGGTATAATTGCAACAATTAAGAGGCATTTGGATAGGTATATGAATAGGAAGGGTTTGGAGGGATATGGACCGGTTGCTGCCAGTTGCTGGCAGGTGGGACTAGATTGGGTCGGGATATCTGTTCGGCATGGACGGGTTGGACCGAATGGTCTGCTTCCATGCTGTACATCTCTATGAATCTATGACTCTATGAAAGGTACTTACTGTTGTGAGGTCAGTAGACTTTTATACAACATCCAAAGCTAACCATTATTCATATTGTATCATTACCCAAAATGTACTCTTATTGCCCATTCTACCACCAACACACCACCCTACCTCTGAATTCAATATTTTCCCATGTGTACAGGAAGCAAGTATTATATTTTATGTTATTTTATAATTATGGCTTAAGTTTGGTTCAGGTCAGCTGGATATTAGGAAAAACATTGACCTGCAAACACAAGAGTTTTTGTAAATCTTGACACGATAACTTCCAGCTGGAATCTATCCATAAATGAGGACAGGACTCAGTTTTACTGTGAGGCGGAACCTTGTTGACCAACTGCTGCCATTGACTGTTGAGGTTCACATGGTGTGGAGGTTCTGGTGATGGACTGGGGTGGACAAGGTCAGAGGTCACACAACATCAGGTTATAGTCCAACAGGTTTATGTGAAATCACAAGCTTTCAAAGCACTGCTCCTTCAATTTTCACCTGACAAAGGAGCAGTGCTCTAAAGGTTTGTGATTTCAGATAAATCTGTGGGACTATAACCCAGTGTCATGTGACTTCTGACAAGGTTCACATGTGAAGAGCAGATACTTGGATAAAGTATTGAGATCACATTGGCTAATTAGCAATTCTAATTCGATTTAAAGTGGGAATATTTTGGGGCAGCACGGTGGCTCAGTGGTTAGCACTGCTGCTTCAGGGTCCCAGGTTCGATTCCAGCCTCAGGTGACTGTCTGTGTGGAGTTTGCACATTCTTCCCGTGTCTGCGTGGGTTTACTCCGGGTGTTCTGGTTTCCTCCCACACTCACAAAGATGTGCGGGTTAGGTGAATTGGTCACGCTAAATTGCCCGTAATGTTAGGTGTGTTAGTCAGTTGGAAATGGGACTGGGTGGGTTACTGTTTGGAGGGTCGGTGTGGACTGTTGGGCCAAAGGGCCTGTTTCCACATTGTAGGGAATCTAATCTAATCATTCTGTTCATTTAGGAGACATTTCTGAACATGTTCAAAGTCAGCAGTCACATGACACCAGATTATAGTCCAATAGGTTTATTTGAAATCACAAGCTTTGGGAGCGCTGCTCTTTCATCAGGTGAAAATGATGAAGGAGCAATGCTAATTAAGTACCTTGTGTCACAAAGCTGGTTCCTTTTTACTGAAAACTGTTCCATTTCTGAAAGATACTGTGTCCTTGATTTTCTTTCAGAGGGGTCATAAACCAGCTCCCAGTTCCAATTAGATTCATTTGGTACAGAGATTAAAGGTTATCGCGAGGCCTTTTTGCTTATATATGAACAGGTGAGACTTCAGGCCAAAGTGGTCATGTTTTACAAGTATAATGAAAGGAGAGTGGTCAGCCCTTTAGGTGAGCACCTCAGTCCAGAACTACTTGGAAGTTCAGCAGTGGACTGTGTGAACAGCCTCTCTCTCTTTCTGCCCTTCTAACTTCCTGAAGAAGGGCTTATGCCTGAAACGTCGAATTTCCTGTTCCTTGGATGCTGCCTGACCTGCTGCGCTTTTCCAGCAAGATATTTTCAGCTTCTAACTTCAACCTGTAAGCATCTATTCTATTTTTAAAAATTGTGTTTTAAGGGCATTTGCTTATTGGGACTGTTGTGTATATTCTGAACAGCATAATTAAGTGTAGTTTGGATAGACTGAGTTCTGTAGGGGTTCTTTATTCTGTTCTTTGTATTTCATTGTGTAATTTTGTGAATAATTTTTTGTCTGTTTTAAAACCTGGTAGTCAATCTCACTACCTTACTCTGGGTAATTTTCATTGTACACTTACCAAAACAAATTCCAAAGTTCTGGTCTGGTGTGCCTGCTTTAGAATGTTTGGAGTGGTCTGGCCTAGTCCATAACACACTAGCGCTACCTTGGAATGAACTGATGAAGAAGCAGCGCTTTGAAAGCTAGTGCCTCAAATAAATCTGTTGCGCTATATCCTGGTGTTGTGTGATTTTTTTTAAACTTTGTCCACCACAGTCCAACACTGGCTCCTCCACATTATTGAATTTTATAGGTTTCTATGAGATTAGATTAGATTACTTACAGTTTGGAAACAGGCCCTTCGGCCCAACAAGTCCACACTGACCCTCCAAAGAGCAACCCGCACAGACCTATTCCTCTACATTTATCCCTTCACCTAACACTACTGGTAATTTAGCATGGCCAATTCACTTAACCTGCATGTTTTTGGACTGTGGGAGGAAACGGAGCACCTAGAGGAAATGGGGAGAATGTGCAAACTCCACATAGACATTTGCCTGAGGCAGGAATTGAACCTGGGTCTATGGCGCTGTGGGCCAGCGGTGTTAACCACTATGCCACTGTGCAGATCTCTCCTCATTCTTCTGAACTCCAGTGAATAAAATCCCAACCCATTCAACATCTCCTGATACATCAGTCCTGCCAATCCAGGAATTAGTCTTGTAAACTTTTCCTGCATTCTCTCAAAAGCAAGAACATCCCTCCTCAGAGAAGGAAACCAAAACTGCACACGATACGCCATGTGTGTCTTGCCAGGGCCCTGTATAACTGCAACAAGAAATCCCTGCTCCTGTACTCGAATCCCCTCACTATGAAGGCCAACATAGCATTTGCCTTATTTATTTCCTGTTGCACCTGCATGTGTTCTTTCAGTGACTGGGTGTACAAGGACACCAGGTCTCACTGCACATCTTTTTCTCAATTTATAGCCATTCACATATAAATCTGCCTTCCTCTTTTTGTCACCAAAGTGGATAACCTCACATTTATCCACATTATACTGCACTGCCATGTATTAGCCCACTCAGCCAGTCTGTCCAAATCACACTGCAACATCTCTGCATCCTTCTCACAGCTCACCCATCCGCCTAGCTTTGTGTCATCTGCACATCTGGGATACTGCTTTTAGTTCCCTCAGCAAGATATTTGCCCTAAGTAGTAATTCATGCAGTCTTTGCATGGAATCTTGTAAATTACAGACAAAAGACCCTATACCCATCATATGCAAGACTAATGTCACTTACAGGATTCCATACAAAGACTGCATAAAACATTATACAGGGCTAACAGACAGACACCTAGCAATTCGTATCCACGAACACCAACTCGCCACTAAATACCACGACCAGCCATCACTAGTAGCCATACACACAGATGACAAGGACCATAAGGACATCTTTTCATCAGTATTCACTCAGGAACAGGACACTGTTGCTGATGTGAATATGGAATCACAAATAATTAGAATGGATGCCCTGGAAATATGCAGGGAAGAGGTTTTGGGAATATTGGAAAGGATGAATATAGATAAGTCTCCTGGGCCTGATGGCATTTACCCCAGGATCCTATGGGAAGCTAGGGAGGAGATAGCAGAGCCATTGGCCTGGATTTTTATGTCGTCGTTGTCAACGGGAATAGTACCAGAGGACTGGAGGATAGCGAATGTGATCCCATTGTTCAAGAAAGGGAGTAGGGATAGCCCTAGTAACTATAGGCCAGTGAGTCTGACTTCAGTGGTGGGCAAAGTCTTAGAGAGAATGGTAAGGGATAAGATTTATGAACATCTGGGTAGGAATAATGTGATCAGGGATAGCCAGCATGGTTTTGTGAAGGGCAGGTCGTGCCTCACAAACCTTATTGAGTTCTTTGAGAAGGTGACTAAGGAAGTGGATGAGGGTAAAGCAGTAGATATTGTGTATATGGATTTTAGTAAGGCGTTCGATAAGGTTCCCCATGGTAGGCTAATGCTAAAACTTCGGAGGTATGGCATTGAGGATACATTAGAGGTTTGGATTAGGAATTGGCTGGCTGGAAGGAGACAGAGGGTAGTAGTTGATGGATTATGTTCATCTTGGAGCGCAGTTACTAGCGGTGTACCACAAGGATCTGTTTTGGGACCATTGCTTTTTGTTATCTTTATAAATGATCTAGAGGAAGGACTTGAAAGCTGGGTAAGCAAGTTTGCGGATGACACAAAAGTCGGTGGAGTTGTGGATAGTGAGGAAGGAAGTGGTAGGTTACAGCGGGATATAGATAAGTTGCAGAGCTGGGCGGAAATGTGGCAAATGGAATTCAATGTAGCTAAGTGCGAAGTCGTTCACTTTGGTAGGAATAACAAGATGATGGATTACTGGGCTAATGGTAGGCTACTTGGTAGTGTGGATGAGCAGAGGGATCTTGGTGTCCATGTACACAGATCTCTGAAAGTTGCCACCCAGGTAAATAGTGCTGTGAGGAAGGCATATGGTGTACTGGGCTTTATTGGCAGAGGAATTGAGTTCCGGAGTCCTGAGGTCATGTTGCAGTTGTATAAGACTCTGGTGCGGCCTCATCTGGAGTATTGTGTGCAGTTTTGGTCGCCATACTATAGGAAGGATGTGGAAGCTTTAGAACGAGTGCAGAGGAGGTTTACCAGGATGTTGCCTGGAATGGTAGGAAAATCTTATGAGGAAAGGCTGAGGCACTTGGGGCTGTTCTCATTGGAGAAAAGAAGGTTTAGGGGAGATCTGATAGAAGTGTATAAGATGATTAGGGGTTTAGATAGGGTAGATACTAAGAACCTTTTACCGCTAATGGAGTCAGGTGTTACTAGGGGACATAGCTTTAAATTAAGGGGTGGTAGGTATAGGACAGATGTTAGGGGTAGATTCTTCACACAGCGGGTTGTGAGTTCATGGAATGCCCTGCCCGTATCAGTGGTGAACTCTCCTTCTTTATGGTCATTTAAGCGGGCATTGGATAGGCATTTGGAAGTTATTGGGCTAGTATAGGTTAGGTAGGATTCGGTCGGCGCAACATCGAGGGCCGAAGGGCCTGTACTGCGCTGTATCCTTCTATGTTCTATAAATTCAGTTGGGATAGCTGGTTGGCATGGACGGGTTGGACCGAAAAGTCTGTTTCCATGCTGTACATCTCTATGACTCTATGATAAGCTAAACAGAGGACTGCCAAAGAATTCCTCAAAGCATGGCACATATCCACGGACTCTATCAACAAATACACCAACCTGGACCCAATATACCAGCCACTACAACGACCAACCAGAACTGGCAACTTGAAGCAGAACGGAGCCAAATAAATTCCAGAAGACACAGTACAGCAGCGCTTCACAAGAAGCTCCAAGGCAATGAAGATGTCACCTAGACAGGGGATGAAACGTCTGAAAATCCAGCTCTGTGGACATACCCACAACCACAGTAACAGGCACCTGAGCTACAAATCTTTACACACACCTTAATATATATTGTGACTGGCTGGAATTCTAGCACTAATCTCTGTGGTACACCACCATTCACTCCCTGTCATTTGGAAAAGGCCCATTTATTCTTTCTCCTTGTTTCCTGCCTACCAGGCAGGTTGCTATCTATCTATCTATCTATCTATCTATCTATCTATCTATCTATCTATCTATCTATCTATCCAATGCTTTCTTCACGATTTCCGATTTGACACAATTCCTAATATCACACCCCAGTATAATATCACAACAGTTTGGGGGTCTTTAACCAATGATTTTTGCCCCCTTGTATTTCTTAGCTCTACCCATACATAATATCACGGACTCCCTACGGTGCAGAAAGAGGCCATTCGGCCCATTGAGTCTGCATTGAACTTCCGAAGCACATCTGTCCCAGACCCAACCCAACTCTATCCCTGTAACCTTGCATTTCTCAGGCTAATCCACCTAACCCATAGATTGCTGGACACGACAGGGCAATTTAGCATGGGCAATCCACTTCATCTACACATCTTTGGACTTTGGGAGGAAACCAGAGCAGCTGACAGCAAACCACTGGGTAGAGTGTGCAAACTCCAAACAGACAGTCACCTGAGAGTGGAATTCACTGGGTTCCTGGCGCTTTGAGGCAGCAGTGCTAATCACTGTATTGCCATGCCATAAAATTACACAGATTGCACATCCTCGCTTGTTGTTCCATGAGAGTCATAGAGCCACAGAACTGTACAGCATGGAAACAGACTTTTCTGTCCAACTCATCCATGTCTACATTTCTCATTTGCTAGTAATTCAACACCTCTGCTTTTACCTTTCTGTCTGACCTTCTTAAATATTGAATACTCCGGGATGTTCAGTTCCCAAGCCTGGTCACTCTGCAGTCTTGTCTCCATAATCCCAACTGTCTTTTTCCATCTATTTGCATTACCAATTCATGTACTTTATTGTGAATGCTCCCAGCACTAAGATACAAAGCTTTAAGGATTGTCCTCTTCACATTACTTGTCCCATTCCGATTATTTTTTACTGTCGCCCTGTTTGATCCAGGCCCTTAATTTGTCTATCATTTTCCTCATTCCCTTTCTTTCTTTTGTTCTTGTCTTTGATTTCTGTTCCTCTGCCTCCTTGCACATTTCCCATGCCCCTACCTCCTTGCATAGATTCCCATACCCCTACCACCGTGCACAGGTTCCCATACCCCTACCCCCTTGCACAGGTTCCCATACCCCTACCACCGTGCACAGATTCCCATACCCCTACCTCCTTGCATAGATTCCCATACCCCTACCTCCTTGCACAGGTTCCCATACCCCTACCACCTTGCACAGGTTCCCATACCCCTACCACCTTGCACAGGTTCCCATACCCCTACCTCCTTGCACAGGTTCCCATACCCCTACCACCGTGCACAGGTTCCCATACCCCTACCCCCTTGCACAGGTTCCCATACCCCTACCACCGTGCACAGATTCCCATACCCCTCCCTCCTTGCATAGATTCCCATACCCCTACCTCCTTGCACAGGTTCCCATACCCCTACCTCCTTGCACAGGTTCCCATACCCCTACCACCGTGCACAGATTCCCATACCCCTACCTCCTTGCACAGGTTCCCATACCCCTACCCCCTTGCACAGATTCCCATACCCCTACCTCCTTGCACAGGTTCCCACACCCCTACCACCGTGCACAGGTTCCCATACCCCTACCACCTTGCACAGATTCCCATACCCCTACCTCCTTGCACAGATTCCCATACCCCTACCACCTTGCACAGATTCCCATACCCCTACCTCCTTGCACAGATTCCCATACCCCTACCTCCTTGCATAGATTCCCATACCCCTACCACCTTGCACAGATTCCCATACCCCTACCTCCTTGCACAGATTCCCATACCCCTACCTCCTTGCATAGATTCCCATACCCCTACCACCTTGCGCAGGTTCCCATACCCCTACCTCCTTGCACAGATTCCCATACCCCTACCTCCTTGCATAGATTCCCATACCCCTACCTCCTTGCACAGGTTCCCATACCCCTACCTCCTTGCACAGGTTCTCATACCCCTACCACCGTGCACAGGTTCCCATACCCCTACCACCTTGCACAGGTTCCCATACCCCTACCACCTTGCACAGATTCCCATACCCCTACCTCCTTGCATAGATTCCCATACCCCTACTTCCTTGCACAGATTCCCATACCCCTACCACCGTGCACAGGTTCCCATACCCCTACCTCCTTGCACAGATTCCCATACCCCTACCTCCTTGCATAGATTCCCATACCCCTACTTCCTTGCACAGATTCCCATACCCCTACCACCGTGCACAGGTTCCCATACCCCTACCTCCTTGCACAGGTTCCCATACCCCTACCACCTTGCACAGGTTCCCATACCCCTACCATTTTTGTGTAAAGTATGGGACCGAAATTGCACATTGATTCAATGTCATAACATCTGCTGAGCTTTTGAAGTAGAATCAGAGAGTAGATACAATGCAGAAGGAGGCCATTTAACCCATCTTCTCTTCAGAGCTTTATGACTTTATTACTTTCACCTGTCTTATCCCTATACACTGCAAATTCTTTTTATATTCAATAATCATTTAGTCCCTTTTGATTCAGGCTCCACCATATTTTCCGGTAGTGAATTCCAGACATGAACCACTCATCGAGGGGAAAATAATTTCATATCATATTTGCAAATCATTCTACATCCATGCCCTCTTGTACCTAATCCTTTGACAAACAGGAACAGTTTCTCCCTACCAACTACATCCAGACCTCGCATGAATTTGAAAATGTTGCCCGGATCTCCTCTCAGCCTTCTTCTCTCCAAGGACAACAGTCCCAACTTCTTCAATCTATCCTCATCCCACAAACCATTGTTGAAATCTCTTCGACACTTTCCTTAATATATTTTATGTCCTTCCTACATTGTGGTGTCCACAACTGCACACAATACTCCTGCTGAGATCTAATAAACGTCTTTATAAGACCTTAAGACATAGGAGTGGAAGTAAGGCCATTCGGCCCATCGAGTCCACTCCGCCATTCAATCATGGCTGATGGGCATTTCAACTCCACTTACCCGCATTCTCCCCATAGCCCTTAATTCCTCGAGACATCAAGAATCCATCAATCTCTGCCTTGAAGACATTTAGCGTCCCGGCCTCCACCGCGCTCCGTGGCAATGAATTCCACAGGCCCACCACTCTCTGGCTGAAGAAATGTCTCCACATTTCTGTTCTGAATTGACCCCCTCTAATTCTAAGGCTGTGTCCATGGGTCCTAGTCTCCTCACCTAACGGAAAAAATTTCATAGTGTCCATCTTTTCCAAGCCATGTATTATCTTGTAAATTTCTATTAAGTCTCCCTTTAATCTTCTAAGCTCCAATGAATACAATCCCAGGATCCTCAGCCGTTCTTCGTATGTTAGACCAACCATTCCAGGGATCATCCGTGTGAATCTCCGCTGGACACGCTCCAGTGCCAGTATGTCCTTCCTGAGGTGTGGGGACCAAAACTGGACACAGTACTCCAAATGGGGCCTAACCAGAGCTTTATAAAGTCTCAGTAGCACAACGGTGCTTTTATATTCCAACCCTCTTGAGATAAGTGACAACATTGCATTCGCTTTCTTAATCATGGACTCAATCTGCATGTCTTATTTAAGTTCTACAAAATCTCCTGACTCCTGCACTGTATGTTGCTGTTAATAAACCTGAGGGCACTGTATACTTTATTAAATGATCCCTCCACCTACCCTGCTTCCTTTAGTAATCCCTGCACATATGCACCTCGGTCTCTCTACTCTTGTAAGCTATTCAGTATATACCTACTATTCGATATTATCTATTTGTATACTCAAGATGAAGTCTCTTCAGCACCCAATACAGCTATAACAAAATTCTCCCACCTTTGTATTTCATTCCCTTTGCAATATAAGCCAAGAAACTCATTATATCATCACACATACGGGCGGTACAGTGGCACAGTGGTTAGCACTGCTGTCTCACAGCGCGTGAGACCCGGGTTCAATTCCCGACTCAGGCGACTGACTGTGTGGAGTTTGCACGTTCTCCCCGTGTATGCATGGGTTTCCTCTGGGTGCTCCGGTTTCCTCCCACAGTCCAAAGATGTGTGGGTCAGGTGAATTGGCCATGCTAAATTGCCCGTAGTGTTAGGTAAGGGGTAAATGCAGGGGTATGGGTGGGTTGCGCTTCAGCGGGTCGGTATGGACTTGTTGGGCCGAAGGGCCTGTTTCTACACTGTAAGTAATCTAATCTAATCTAATCAGAATATAACATACAGTAGTAATATGACAAACTCAAAAAGCAGGAAAGTTGCAGGAATGTTAAGCACATGAAATCAAAACTGTACACCCCAGTCCAACATCTCCAAATCACATAAAATCAAGCAATCACAACAATACTACACAAGCAATGGCAGGAATCTTAATATTCAGAGACAAGACAGTCACAGTTATATCACACACAAAAACTAGGAATATTTAATGCCTCCTTCTTAAGTCAAGTTCAGAGGCAGATTAGGCTGTGTGACAGAGGGCGTGGGGGTCTGGGTACAGGCTCCCCTCCCATCTCCCTTCGATTAACCCCAGGGCTGGAAGCTGACTTGTTGGAAGGTGCTCGGTAAACCCTACAGAGTTTGCCATTGGTCTAGCAGTAAAGTCTCTTTTTCACAAGCACTCTTCCCCTGATCAAGGCACTGAACTTCAATCAGGGGCAGTGAGGGTCACAAGAGGCTTTTCTGATATGACTATCCTTGGCCTCCTCCATTGCCACAACAAACCAAACCTCAAATTGAAGGAACAACACCTCATCTTCCTCCTGGGCAGCCTCCAGCTCAGACGACTCAACACTGAGTTCTTCAATTTCAAATAACCTCCCACCCCCATCCCTGAATCCCCTCCCTTCCAGTGTTGCCTGCCACCAACCAGATTCATTCCTCCCATTGACCAATTAGGTTGAACACTCCACCTGTCTTCACCTATCCCCACTTCACCACCCTGCCCCCGCCACCCCCTTTATCTGCAGCCCCTCTTGTCTTGAAGAAGGGTTACACCCGAAACATCGACTTCTGCACCTCCTGATGCTGCCTGGCTTGTCGTGTTCTTCCAGCCCCTTGCCTGTCTACTTTGGATTCCAGCATTTAAGTTTGTAGATAACAGTAAACTTGTCAGAATTATAAACTGTGAGGAGGATAGTGTGGAACTCCAAAAGGACAGGTGGCAGATGAGGTTCAATACAGACAGACAAGTGTGAAGTGACAGTCCTCTAGTCCAAAGGTTTGCTTGCTCCATGTTATACTGAGAGGGGAGCGGTGAGTCCACCTCTTTGCCCCCATCTGTGCCCCTGATCATCTTCAGACTGCAGCAAGTTGCCTCCGTCTCCCCACCGAGCTGGTAGGTGGCCCTGGCTCCCAGCTGGGAAATGAGGGATCAACGGGTAGGAGGGTGACCAGAGTGAAGTGAAGTTAAGTCCCCAAATGACCATTAATTAGTCAGTTAAGGGCCTTACCTTGGGACGGATCAAGAAGGTTACCCGAACCTTCTCACTAAATAAGATAACTTGTAAAGTCAGAAGAAGGAGGTGAGTATTTCTGTTGGGTAACACATCGTATTATTTCCTCTTGTTGCAACCTCCAGGGAGTGGAACACCATACTGCCATGGCTACCTTATCCGCCTGTGTTGCCACTTTCAGGGGTCTGTGAACCTGTATGCCTAGATCCCTCTGCATGTCAATGCTCCTGAGGACTTTGCTATTTGTTGTATAATTTGCACCTGAGTTTGATCTTCCAAAATGCATCACCTCACGTTAGTCTGGATTAAACTTCAACTGCTATTCCTCTGCCCAAATCTGCAATCAATCTATATCCTGCTGTATCCGTTGACAATCTTTCTCCCTATGTGCAACTCTCTATCCAGATCACCGACATTTTTTTCTGATCATTGAAAGATATATTACATACAACAAAGGTCTTAGCACTGCAGAACACCACTGATTACTGATCGCCACTCACCCTTCCCCCATTACTCTCTCTCCTCTCTATCTTCCCTCACTACTCCCTATCTTTTATGACCAAACTAGTTCTGGGCAACACACCCCAGATCCCATGAGACTCAGCATTTTATACCAGTCTGCCATGCGGTATCTTAACAAATGCTTTACTAAAGTCCACATAGACAACACCCACTGCCTTTCCCTCATCAATCATTCTTGTCACTTTCTCAAAAAACTCAATCAAATTGATGAGACTTGACCTTTCTCATACAAACTCATGTCACCTACCATGAGCAAGACCATTCATGTCCAAATATGAATAAATCCTGTCTCTCAGTATCTCCTCTAAAAGTTTCCCTACCACTGATGTCAGGCGCACCAGCCTATAATTACCTAGATTACCTGTTTCCCTTCTTAAACAAGGGAACAATGTTGGCAATTCTCCAGTCCTCTGAAATCTCACCTGAGGCCAAATATGATGCAAAGATATTTGTTAAAGCTCCAGCTATTTTCACCCTTGATTCCCCCCCGTATCCTGAGATAAACGCCATCTGGTCCTGGGGACTTCTCGACCTTAATGCATTTCAAGTTACCTAAAACTTCATTCTTCATTATGTTGACCTATTCAAGGGTATTCACATATCTTTCCCTCACCTCACCAACCCTCACATCTCTTTCTTTGGTGATTGTTGATGTACACTACTTATTAAAGATCTTACTTATTTCCACACATAATCTCTCTCCTTTATCCTTGTGTGGGCCTATTCTTTCCCTAGTTACCCTCTTACTCCTAATGCATGCATAAGATGCCTTGGGATTCTCCTTAACCCTGCTGATTAAGGACATTTCATTGCCCCTCTTAGCTCTCCTAACTCCCTGTTTGAGCTCCTTCCTACTTTCTCACTATTCTTCAAGGACATTGTTTTTAATTGCCTTTTAATCTAAAGTATGCTTCCTTTCTTTCTTACTAATGTGATAATTTCCCTATCAGCCAATTTTTCTGAGTCCTGCCATTCCCTGTCCTTCATTTTCACAGGAACATGCTTACCCTGCACTCTAATCACCTGGTCTTTCAAAGACTCCCACATGTCAGATGTGGATTTACCAACAAACAGCTGCTCCCAATCCACATTCTCCAATTCTTGCCTAAATCGGTTCCAGAACATAAAATTGTATAGCATGAAGCTGTGCTGAACATGACAAAATAAACTAATCCCTTCTGCTTACCCTTGGTGCATATCTCTCCATTCCTCCTACATTCATGTGCTTGTATAAAAGTCCCTTAAATGCACCTATCGTATCTACCTTCAGCACCACCACTGGCAGATTCCTACCACTTCCTGTGTAAAAATCTTGCCCCTCACATCTCCTTTGAATGTGTCCCCTCTCATCTTAAATGTAAGCCCCCTAGTCTGAGACATTTCAACTCTGGGAAAAAGACTCTTACCATCAACCCTATCTATGCATCCCATTATTTGATAGACTTCAATCAAGTGTTCCCTCAGCGTCCTGAGCTCCAGAGAAAACAACCCGAGTTTTTCTAGCTTTCCCTTATAGTTCATACCCTCTAATCCAGACAGCATCCTTGTAAACTTCTTCTGCACCTGTCCAAAGCCTCCAGTTCTGGTAATCAGAACTGAACATAATATTTTAAGTGTGGCCAACTAAAGCCTTATAAAGCTGCAGCATGACATTTTGTCTTGTACCCAATTTCCTGCCTATAAAGGCAAGTATGCCATACACTGTCTTTATCACCATAAATACTTGAGTGGCCCCTTTCAGGGAACGATGGACTTGAACTGCAGGATCCCTTTGTACATCAATGCTGTTCAGGGTCCTGCCATTATCTGTACACTTTTCCTTAACATTTGATCTCTCAAAGTGCAGCACCTCACACTTACCTGGATTAAACTCCATCTGCCATTTCTATGCCCATATCTGCAACTGAGCTGCAACCGATTGTATCTTTTGACAATCTTCTATACTATCCACTACCCCAATGAACTTTGTGTCATCTGCAAATTTACTCATCAACACATCTACATTTTCATCCAAGTCATTTATAAATATCACAAGCAGCAGAGGTCCCAGTACTGATCCCTGTGGAACAATCATGGACCTCCAGCCAGAAAAACACCCTTCTATGGGCAAGCCAATTCTGAATCCATGTAGCCAAGTCATCATGGATCCCATGCATCTTAATCTTCTGGATGAGCCTACAATGAGGGACCTTGTCAAAAGCCTAACTAAAGTCCATGTAAACAACACCCATTGCTCTACCTTCATTGATCACCTTTGTCATCACCTTGAACAATTCAATCAAGTCAGTGAATATAGTCCTAGCTGGAAATAAAATAAAGAACTGCAGATGCTAGACTTTTGAACCAAACAAAAGCAGAAAATGCTGAAGAGACACAGTATTTTTCCTGTCAATATATCCCTAACCAATCCAATCTTTCTTCCTGTATCAGCTCTGCCATCCTTCACTGCAGTCCCACCATAGCCAGGACATTCTTCTTCAAAAACGAAGAAAACAAACTGCACACAGTACACCAAGGTTCTGTATAATTGCAGCAAGACATCCCTGTTCCTGTACTTGAATCCTCTCGCTATGAAGGCAAGCATACCATTTGTCTTCTTTATCGTCGGCTGCACCTGCATACTTAATTTCAGCCACTGGCCTATGAAGATACCTAGATCTCATTGCATTTTCCTCTCACTCAATTTGTAGCCATTCAGATGATAATCTGCCTTTATATTTTTGCTACCAAAATGGAGAACCTCACATTTATCGACATCCTGGTTGGGCGATAAGTTTTAGTAGCAGGCGTAGTTACGTACCTCGATCATTATCTTCTTTTGCATCAACTTCTACTGTAAAATAAATACTGCTACCTAATTTTGCACTTCAGTTTTATTTTCCTGTTGCCTATTATGGAGCTGATCATACGTGATGCTCCTCTCTTACCACAGTTAGACGAGTGGGATATGTTTCAGAAGGAAAAAGGTTCAAAATGGCAAGAGAATTTGGCACCATGAAATGTTTCTCCTGCGATATGTGGGAAATGAGGGACACGTCCAGTCTCTATGGTGGCTACGTCTACAGGGAGTGCGTTCTGGTGCAGCTCCTGATTTAGTGCATGGAGCACCGTGAGCTGCGGATCGATTCACAATGGAGCATCCATGAGGCTGAGAATGTCATGGAAAGCACCTTTAGCAAGTTGGTCACACCACCAGTAAGGGTTTACACTGACAGAGAAGTGTTGGGTGACCATCAGAAAGATAAACAAGCATGGGCAGGGTGTGCAGAAGTCCCTTGTGGCCATTCCCCTCTCAAATGGACAGAGCGTTTCGATTACAGTTGGGCCTTTTTGGGGAAACGCAGCAGCAATCAGATCAGTGGCCCCATGACTGGCTCTGTTGGACAGGAGGGAGGGTCAAAGTGCAGGCGAACTGTAGTGATAGGTGACTCTACATCAGGAGCACAGATTCGTGTTTCTGTGATCATAAGTGAGACTCCAGGATGATGTCTTGCTTCCCTTTTGCCAGGATCAAGGATGTCTCTGAGTGAGCACAAGATATTCTGAAGTGGGGGGTGGGCATGGGGGTGGGGGGGGTGGTGGGGGGAGGGGCGGTGAGCAGCCATATTGTTATCAACAACATCAGCAGAAAGAGAGGTAGAATTCTGCAAATGGAGTCCAGGGAGATAGCTAAGAAGTTGCAAAGCAGGATTTGGAGGGTTGAATCTTTGGGATTATTCCCTGTGTCACGTGCCAGTGAGGATGGGAATAGGAAGATAGTACAGTTAAATGTGTGGCTAAAGAACTGGTGTCGAAAGAAGGGCTTTGGGAATGGGGATCGTTGGGATGTCTTCTGGGCCAGATGGGATCTGTATAAGAAGGATAGGCTGGATCTAAACCGAGGGGCACCAATATCCTGGCAGGGAGGTTTGCTGGTGCCACATGGGGAGGGTTGAACTAGAGTGGCAGGGATGGGATGGGGTGGGCGGGGGGGAATCAGGCCTATGGATCAGCAAGGAAAATGACCGAGGAGGAGTCACAGTCCAAGGACCGAAAGGGTAAGAGAAAGAACAGATAGGGAGAGGTTACTGAGCACAGACAGACTGACGGTCTGAGGTGTGTGTTTTAATGTGAGGAGTATGACAGGAAAGGCAGATGAACATAGAGCTCGGATTAATATGTATAACTATGTTGTTGTAGCTATGACAGAGAGTTGGTTGAGAGAGGGACAAGTCTGGCAGCTTAACATTCTGGGATTGAGATGTTTCAGGGGAGATAGAGAGTTGTAAACAAGGTGGGGAGTGGTGTTACTGATTAGGGGGAATAGCACAGATATACTGAGGGAGACACCTTGGAGGGCCCATCCAGTGAGGGTGTATGGAGATAGAACAGGAATAGGAAGGGTGCAATCACTTTGATGGGATTGTACTCCAGGCCTCCAAAGGAGTGGATATGTGGACAGATTGTGGAAAATGACAGGATTATTGTGCTGTATGATTTTAACTATTGCTACAGTTGTATCACAGTCTGGTTCGGCCACATTTGGAATACTGTGTACAGTTCTGGTCACCACATTACCAGTAGGACGTGGCTGCTTTGGAGAGAGTGCAGAGGACGTTCACCAGGATGTTGCCTGGTAGGGAGGGCGCTAGCTATGAAGCGAGGTTGAATAGATTAGGATTATTTTCATCAGAAAGACGGAGGTTGAGGGGGGACCTGATACACAAAATCATGAAAGGTATAGACAGGGTGGATAGCAAGACATTTTTTCCTAGAGTGGAGTACTCAATTACTTGGGGTCACAAGTTCAGAGTGAGAGGGGAAAAGGTTTAAGTGAGATATGTGTGGAAAGTTCTTTACGGAGAGGATGGCGAGTGCCTGGAATGCGTTGCCAACAGAGGTGATAGAGGCAGGCACGATAGCATCATTTAAGATGTATCTAGACAGATACATGAATGGGCAGGGAGCAGAGGGATACAGATCCTTAGAAAATAGGCAGCAGGTTTAGATAGAGGATCTGGACCGGCATGGGCTTGGAGGGCCGAAGGGCCTGTTCCTGTGCTGCAATTTTCCTTCGTTCTTTGTTCTTTGATAGGAGGAAAGAACTGAAACAACAAATTAGGAGGGCTAAAAGGGGGCCATGAAATGTCTTTAATAGACAGGATTAAAGTAGCTGGGGAAAGAATAGGTCTACTCAAGAACAAAGAAAGGAATTTATGAATGACGTTGGAGGAAATGAACGAGGTCCTTAATGAAAACCTTTCATCAGTATTCACGAAGGAGAAGGACATGGTGGATTGTGAGTCTCAGGAGGGGGTATGTTGATATTCTGGGTATTGTCAATATAAAGAAATATGAGGAGGTGTTGGGTGTTTTGTACAACTTTAAGGTAGACAAGTCCCCAGGACCTGGTGGGATCTATCCCAGAATGTCGAGGGAGGCAGATGAGGAAATTGTTAGGGCCTTGTGCAAAATCTGTGTGCCCTTTTTCGTCCCAGAAGATCGGAGAATACCCAACATTGTTCTTTTGTTTAATGAGGACAACAGGGATAATCTGGGAAATTACAGGTCAGTGTGCCTTACATCAGAGATAAGGAAATTATTTGAGAAGATTCTTAGGAACAGGATTCACTCACATTTAGATAAATTTGAGCTTATTAACAATAAGCAGCAGGGCTTTGTATGAGGAACATCATGTATCACAAACATTATTGAATTTTTTGAGGAAATGACGAAGGTGATTGATGAGGGCAGGGTGGTAGGTGTTATCTATCTGGACTTTAGCAAGACCTTTGACAATGTCCCTCATGGTCGGCCTCTATAAAAGGTCAAGTCACATGGGATCCACACTGAGCTGGTATGATGGATACAGTTCTGGCACTGTCATAGAAGACAGATAATAGCAATGGAAGGATGTTTTTCTGACTGGAGGTTTGTGGCCAGTGGTAATCTGCAGGGACCAGTGTTGGGATCCTTGTTGCTTGTAATACATATACAAATGTGGATGACACAAAAACTAGGGGAGCTGCAGATAGTGAAGAGGTTTGCTAGAGGATAAAGCAGGATATAGATAGGCTGGAGACCCAGGCAGAAAAATGGCAGGTGGAAATTAATCCACACCTGATCCATTTGGGGGATCTAATGCAGGAGGAAAGTATACAGTAAATGGCAGAACCTTTAGCACATCAACATACAGAGGAACCAATGCATACAGGACCCACAGTTCTCTGAACGTGGCAACACAAGTGGCTAGGATAGCCTAGATGGCATATGGTTGGTTGCCTTCATCGGTTGGACATAGAAATTGGCAAGTCATGTTGCAACTGTATCGAACTTTAATTAGGCCCCATTTGTAATATTGTGTTCAGTTTGGGTCACCACACTACCAGAGCATGTGGAGGTTTTGGAAAAGGTACAGAAGTAGTTTGCCAAGATGTTGCCTGATTTGGACAGTATTAACTATGAGAAAAGTTTGGACAAACTGGGCTTGCTTTCACTTGAACTTGGCAGGATGAGGGGTGACCTGAGGCATGGATAGTCAGATTCTCTTTTCTAGGGTGAGAAGACCTGTTACTAGGGGATATAGATTCAACATAAAGGGGGAAATTTGCTCGCTGACCTGGAAGGTTCATTTTCAGATGTTTCGTCGCCATACTAGGTAACATTTTTACTGAGCCTCCAGACGTAGCATTGCTTATGTTTGCTGCTTTCTATTTGTACGCTTGGGTTTCTTTGGGTTGGTGATGTCATAGAGGCATAGAGATGTACAGCATGGAAACAGACCCTTCGGTCCAACTTGTCCGTGCCAAACAGATATCCCAACCCAATCTAGTCCCACCTGGCAGCACCTGGTCCATTTCCCTCCAAACCCTCCCTTTTCATATACCCATCCAAATGTCTCTTAAATGTTACAATTGTACCAGCCTCCACCACTTCCTCTGGCAGCTCATTCCATACACGTACCACCCTCTGCATGAAAATGTTGCCCCTTAGGTCTCTTTTATATCTTTCCCCCTCACCCTAAACCTATGCCCTCTAGTTCTGGACTCCCCGACCCCAAAGAAAAGACTTTGTCTATTTACCCTATCCATGCCGCTCATAATTTTGTAAACCTCTATAAGGTCACCCCTCAGCCTCCGACGCTCCAGGGAAAACAGCCCAGTCTGTTCAGCCCCTCCCTGTAGCTCAAATTCTCCAACCCTGGCAAAATCCTTGTAAATCTTTTCTGAACTCTTTCAAGTTTCACAACATCTTTCTGATAAGAAGGAGACCAGAATTGCACGCAATATTCCAACAGTGGCCTAACCAATGTCCTGTACAGCTGCAACATGACCTTCCAACTCCAGTACTCAATACTCTGATCAATAAAGGAAAGCATACCAAACGCCTTCTTCACTATCCTATCTACCTGCAACTCCACTTTCAAGGAGCTATGAACCTGCACTCCAAGGTCTCTTTGTTCAGCAACACTCCCTAGGACCTTACCATTAAGTGTAAAAGTCCTGCTAAGATTTGCTTTCCCAAAATGCAGCACCTCGCATTTATTTGAATTAAACTCCATCTGCCACTTCTCAGCCCATTGGCCCATCTGGTCCAGATTCTGTTGTAATCCTCTTCGCAATCCACTACACCTCCAATTTTGGTGTCACTTGCAAACTGTCATTCCCGGTGGTGATGTCATTTTGTATGGTGATGTCATTTCCTGTTCTTTTTTCATAGGGTGGTAAATGGGGTCTCATAGGGTGGTAAATGCACTTGTTGATAGAGGTCTGTGCTTCTAGGAATTCTGGTGCGTGTCTTTGTTTGGCTTGTCCTAGGATGGATGTGTTGTCCCAGTCAAATTGGGTGTCCTTCCTCATCCATATGTAAGGATACTAGTGAGAGAGGGTCATGTCGTTTTGTGGCTAGCTGATGTTCATGTATCCTGGTGGCTAGTTTTCTGCCTGTTAGTCCAATGTAGTGTTTGTTACAGTTCTTGCACGGTATTTTGTAAATGACATTAGTTTTGCTTGTTGTCTGTATAGGGTCTTTCATTAGTTGTCGTTTTAGTGTGTTGATGGGTTTGTGGGCTACCATGATGCCAAGGGGTCTGAGTAGTCTGGCAGTCATTTCCGAAATGTCTTTGATGTAGGGGAGAGTGGCGAGGATTTCTGGACATGTTTTGTCTGTTTGGTTGGGTTTGTTGCTGAGAAATCAGCAAATTGTATTTATTGGGTACCCATTCTTTTTGAAGACGTGGTATTGGTGATTTTCCTCTGCTCTGCGTAGCTCTTCTGTGCTGCAGTCTGTGGTGGCTCATTGAAATAATGCAGCTTTGTTTGTGGATGTTGGGATGATTGCTTTTGTAGTTCAATATTTGGTCAGTATATGTTGTTTTCTTGTAAATGCTGGTTGAAGTTTAGCTCTTCACTCTACTATGACATCTAGGAATAGTAAGGATATTAGTGATGCTCTTGAAGGTTTCCTCTAATTTGTTTTGTTAAGTGATGACAAAGGTGTCATCCAAATAGTGGACCCAAAGTTTGGAGTGGATGGTGGACAGAGCTGTTTGTTCAAGTCTCGGCATTACCGTCTCTGCTAAGAACCCTGTTATCAGAGATCCCATGGGTGTTCCATTGGTTTGTCTGTAGGTTTTGTTGTTGAAGGTGAAGTGGGTGGTAAGGCATAGGTCCACTAGTTTGACGATACTGTCCTTGCTGATGAAGTTGGTGCTGTTTGGTGTTTGTGTCTTTGCATCTTCTAACAGTGTAGTCAGTGATTCCTTGGCCAGGTTGATGATGATTGATATGAACAGGGCTGTTACATCAAAGGAGACCATTATTTCATCCTCTTCTATCTTAGTGTTTTTGATGGTCTTCAGGAATTTTTGGGTGGAGTGGCGTGAGCCTTCTACTAAGTGTTTCAATGTTTGGTGTAGCTCCTTGGCTAATCTGTAAGTTGGTGTTCCAGGTAGCGAGACTATGGGTCTGAGGGGGGGCTCCTGGTTTGTGAGTTTTGGGTAATCCATAGAAGCGTGGTGGGTTGCATCTCCTGGTTTCATTTTTTGGAAGTCAGTCTGATTTATTTCTCCAGATTTCTGAAGTTTTTTGAGTACGGCTGTGATTCAATTCTTTTGTTTTATGGCTGGGTCTATCGCTACTTGTTGATAAGTGTTGGTACCTGCAAGTGGTGCGTTCACTTTTTCAAAGTAGTCTCTTTGATTTAAAATGACGGTCAAGCATCCTTTGTCTGCAGGTAGGATAACAATGTGTTTATTGTTTTAGTTTTTCTAGTGCTTTCCTTTCTTATGTATTGAATGTGTTTCCTTCCTTTTTCCTGCTTAATGTTGGTGTGACTACCAGTCTGAGAGTTTGCTGGGTTTCTTCTGTGAGTTGGGGGTAAGTTTAAAGGAGATGTGAGAGGCAGGTTGTTTTACTCAGATGGTGACAAGTGCCTGGAATGAGCTGCCAGAGGAGATGGTGGAAACAGATACAATGCAACATTTAAGAGGCATCATGACAGATGTATGAGTAGGCAAATCCTGTGAATCCTGGATTTTAAGGGATAGATGTGGTTGGGTAAAGAGCAAAAGGGAGACTTATGGGGTAGATACAGAGAGTTGAAAACCGCAGGAGCTATGGAGGAGTCCAAAACGGGTAAGGGGAAACCTATAAAGGAAAAGGGACCATGAAAGGAAATTGGCAAATTATAATAAAAGAAAATCCCAAGTTATTTTACAAGTACATTAAAAGCAAAAGAATAACTATGCAAAGAGTATGGCCATTAAGGACTACAATGGTTTATTATGGGACAGAAGGATGTGAGTAGAGTTCCAAGTGAATTCTCATGAGAAAAATGATGCAAGTGTCAAAATCAGGGAGAATGATTAAAGGGATTAGCACAGACACAGAGAAGGTTCTGAGTGACCTGGGCGGCTTTGTCATGGATCTGGTCAGACTTCCTCAAAATATTTTAAGAAGATAGCCTAGACCCTAACATTTTCTTATTTTAAAGGCAGGTATGACATGGATATTCCAGGAGTGATGCAGCTGGTCAAACCACTCGGCTTTAAGCAAACAGAATTTATTCACACTCTGCATTTGAAAAGCAAACAATTATTTTTAGAATACGATCATAGAATCCTTACAGTGTGGAAACAGGCCATTAGGCCCAATGAGTCCATAACGACCTTCTGAAGAATAATCCACCCAGACCCATTACGCTACATTTACCTTTTATTAATGCACCTAACCCACACATCCCTGAACACTATGGGAAATTTACTATGGGTAATTCACCTAACCTTTGGATTGTGGGAGGAAACCAATGCAAATCCATGCAGACACAGGGAGATTGTGCAAACTTCACACAGACAGCTGCCTGAGGCTAGATTCGAACCTGAGTCCCTGGCACTGTGAGGCACCAAATCAACTGGATATAACAACTTGACTAATGAGCTTTACCAATTCCTGCAACATCCCATAAACGCACCCCTTGGCAAAAGGTAATTCAAACACAGGTTCTTACAAGCAGGAGAGATTTCAGAGAGAAAGCCAGTCAGGAATCGTCTGCTGAAGCTTGGAACCTTTTCTCTGCACTGCAGCAGCTTCTGACTGTTAGAACTCTAAAATAATGAGAAAATCCCTGAACAGGGAGAACTAATCACTCCTCTGCCTTTGTTAAGCTCGGCTCTAGCCCAGACATTTCAGCACCTCGACCTTTATGACCATTCTTGAAAATAACCTTGTTAAAGGGGCAGCAGCATCACAGCTTAAAAATGGATAAATATCCAGGGCTAGCTGACAGGTCTCTCAGGTTGTTGAGTTAGGCAAGGAATGGAAACAGTAGAGGCACTGGTAATAATTTTCAATTTGTTTCTGGCCACAGGAGAGGTACCAGAGAACCAGTGGTTAGTCCAATAGTCTTATTGTGCAATCCTTTTTACACCGCTCTGATTATAAAACCATAGACCATAAGACATAGGAGTGGAAGTAAGGCCATTCGGCCCATCGAGTCCACTCCGCCATTCAATCATGGCTGATGGGTATTTTAACCCCACTTACCCGCATTCTCCCTGTAGCCCTTAATTCTTTGTGACATCAAGAATTTATCAATCTCTGCCTTGAAGACATTTAGCGTCCCGGCCTCCACTGCACTCCGCAGCAATGAATTCCACAGGCCCATCACTCTCTGGCTGAAGAAATGTCTCCGCATTTCTGTTCTGAATTGACCCCCTCTAATTCTAAGGCTGTGTCCATGGGTCCGAGTCTCCTCGCCTAATGGAAACAATTTTCTAGCGTCCACCCTTTCCAATCCATGTATTATCTTGTAAGTTTCTATTAGATCTCCCCTTAATCTTCTAAACTCCAATGAATACAATCCCAGGATCTTCAGCATTTCCTCGTATGTTAGACCTACCATTCCAGGGATCATCCGTGTGAATCTCCGCTGGACACGCTCCAGTGTCAGTATGTCCTTCCTGAGGTGTGGGGATCAAAACTGGACACAGTACTCCAAATGGGGCCTAACCAGAGCTTTATAAAGTCTCAGTAGCACAACGGTGCTTTTATATTCCAACCCTCTTGAGAGAAATGACAACATTGCATTCGCTTTCTTAATCACAGACTCAACCTGCATGTTTACCTTTAGGTTAGCACCGCTGCCTCACAGCACCCGGGACCCAGGTTCAATTCCAGTCTCGGGTGACTGTCTGTGTGGATTTTGCACATTTTCCCCGTGTCTGCGTGGGTTTCCTCCAGGTGGTCCGGTTTCCTCCCACACTCCATAGATGTGTAGATCAGGTGACTTGGCCATGCTAAATTGCCCATAGTTTTAGGTATATTAGTCAGAGGGAAATTCATCTGGAGGGTCGGTGCGAACTTAGAGTGATAGGGTTGTACAGCATGGAAACAGACCCTTCAGTCCAACCTGTCCACCAAACAGATATCCCAACCCAATCTAGTCCCACCTGCCAGCACCTGGCCTATATCCCTCCAAACCCTTCCTGTTCATATTCCCATCCAAATGCCTCTGAAATGTTGCAATTGTACCAGCCTTCACCACTTCCTCTGGCAGCTCATTCCATACACGTACCACCCTCTGCGTGAAAAAGTTCCCCCTTAGGTCTCTTTTATATCTTTCCCCTCTCACCCTAAACCTATGCCCTCTAGTTCTGGACTCCCTGACCCCAAGGAAAAGACTTTGTCTTTTTATCATATCCATGCCCCTCATAATTTTGTAAATCTCTATAAAGTCACCCCTCAGCCTCCGACGCTCCAGGGAAAACAGCCCCAGCCTGTTCAGCCTCTTCCTGTAGCTCAAATTCTCCAACCCTGGCAACATCCTTGTCAATCTTTTCTGAACCCTTTCAAGTTTCACAACATCCTTCCGATAGGAAGGAGACTGGAATTGCACGCAATATTCCAACAGTGGCCTAACCAATGTTAGGATGAAGGGCCTGTTTCCACACTGTAGGGAACCTAATCTAACTTGATCAGAACACAGCCAATGTGATCCAGTTATTCAAAAAAGGAGCAATGGATAAACCAGGAAACTACATGTCAGTCAAAGAGGTGACCAGGTGTGTCAGTGAGGGCAATGCATTCAATGTGGTCTGGACTTTAGCAAGGCTTTTGATAAGGTCTGACATGGGAGACTGATATTGATGGTAAGAGCCATGGGAATCAAGCAAACTTGGCAGATTGGATCCAGAATTGGCTGAGGATGCAGAGGGTGATGGTTGAGGGATGTCTTTTATTAACCTTTTTTTTTACTGCATCCATTGGGGTCCCACAGGGCTCAGTGTTGAGGCTGTTGTTGT
Organism: Hemiscyllium ocellatum; assembly: GCF_020745735.1. Lineage (NCBI taxonomy): Eukaryota > Metazoa > Chordata > Chondrichthyes > Orectolobiformes > Hemiscylliidae > Hemiscyllium > Hemiscyllium ocellatum. Next base: position 750,664 of record NC_083413.1, read on the forward strand.
TTATAGTTTATATATATGATTTACACTTGAATGTAAGAGAGTTAATCAGTAAGTTTGCTGACCATATGAAATTGGCAGGGTGTAAATAGTGGGTAGGATAACTTTAGGTTACAGGAGAATAGACTGGTCAGATGGACTGATCAGTGACAAATGGAATTCAATCAATAAGTGGGCGGCACGGTGGCACAGTGGTTAGCACTGCTGCCTCACAGCGCCTGAGACCCGTGTTCAATTCCCGACTCAGGCGACTGACTGTGTGGAGTTTGCACGTTCTCCCTGTGTCTGCGTGGGTTTCCTCCGGGTGCTCCGGTTTCCTCCCACAGTCCAAAGATGTGCGGGTCAGGTGAATTGGCCATGCTAAATTGCCCGTAGAGTTAGGTAAGGGGTAAATGTAGGGGTATGGGTGGGTTGCGCTTCGGCGGGTCGGTGTGGACTTGTTGGGCCGAAGGGCCTGTTTCCACACTGTAAGTAATCTAATGTTAAAAAAAGTGTGAGATGCTGCACTTGGGCTGGACAAACATGACAAAGGAATACATGATGAGCGGTAGGATTCTGGGTAGCACTGAGGATCAGATGGACCTTAGTATGTATGTGCACTGGTCTGTTGAAGTATCAGGACAGCTGAATACGACAGTTATGAAGGCATAGGGATACTTGCCTTTCTTGGCTGAGACACAGAGTTTAAGAACAGGGAGGTGATGTTGGAACTGTGTAAAATGTTGATTAGGTAACAGCTAGAGTATTGCGTGCAGTTCTGGAAGCCACATTATAGGAGGGATGTGATTGAACTGCAAAGGGTTTAGAGGAGATTTACCTGCACGTTACCTTAGCTGGAGAATTTCAGCGATGTAAAGAGTTTGGATAAACTGGAGTTGCTTTCCTTGGAGGACATGCTGGAGATGTATAAAATATTGAGGGGCATAGCATGGGGAGATAGGAAGAAACGCTTCCTGTTGATGGAAGGATCAATGACTGGGGGCAGAGCCTTAAGGTAAGGAGCAGGAGGTTTAGAGAGGATGTGAGGACAAGAACTTCCCCCAGAGGGTGATATGAATCTGGAACTCACTGCCTATGGGGGTTGAAGAGGCTGAACCCCTCAGAACATTTAAGAAGTATTTAGATGGGCACTTACGATGCCAAGGTATACAAGACTATGGGCCAAGAGCTGGACAGTGAGATTAGAATAGTTAGGTGGTTGCTTTTGACTGGCGCAGACTCAATGGGCCGAAGGGCCTCTTTCTGCGCTGTTGATCTCCATGACTCTATGACAGTCAAGCACAGGATGTGCAGGTGCTGCTACAGACAGACAATGTGCTAAATTGTTTCCACTTCAGCTACTGAGTTAATCTCTTTTTTTAAAAAAAGCCTCAAATGGTAAACAATAAACAATGAAATATGCACGGAAAAGTAGGTCAAAAATAAAATACAGATGCCTTTGTGCAGCCTATAAATATGACATAATCATCACTTTGGTGCATTCTGATGAACTCAGTTCCCAACCTCTGCAGCTGGAAGGGAACTGACTCCCAATTTAGACCCCTGTCAGAAGTTTCTTTACACTGTCTCTAGTTGATTCTTCCTGATCTAAACAATAGCCTCAATGCCATCTGCTCATCAGCAGCTCACAACCATTGTAGTCAGATGACTCAGTCAAAAAGTGCAACTGCCTGCTCCTGGAACACATGATATTTTATCAGCATCATTTCCTATTATTAGGAACACAAGTATTTCTGGAATCCCTGCTCAAACAGGAGAGCTGTACTGAGCTTTTCTTCAATGTGTTTGATGATCACACAGGTTGATTCCAGGATTAACCTGTTAATTTTCACCATTAGATTAGACTACATACTCGGAATACACAACAGCTCCAACAGCATTTACATGGAGAAAGGCCGAGTAAATGTTTTAAATGGGAAACCTTTAAAGTAAAAAAAACTGTGCAAAAGGTGGGAATCCCCTGTGTAGTTCCTGCACTTTCTGTTGTTTTATATTTCTGATAAATTCTAACTCCTCTGTATAATGGAAGTCAAATGTTGTGACAATTTGAAAAAGAATTGAATCCAAGGGATAAAGCACTTTCTGTGTCATAAGAAAAAATAAATACAATGCTCTGTTCCATATTGACAGGACATCACTCAGATCACTTTTCCAGTCTTTGACAATGACAAGAATTCACCTCCTATCCAGTATGAGCAGATATGTTACAATTCCTCCCTATTTCACAGCACAAACACTGCCTGTAAAGGGCTACAGCTGGGCTTTGAGTTGAAGGCAAAGCTGAGCTCTGCCAGGAGGCAGAATGGTGACATCAACACCAGGCCACAGCCACCTCCCAAGACTATTCCCATTGTCGTTGCATCTGTCGATGCCAACGTTTTGGTCCCACAAACTACAAAGAGTTACAAATCAGAAAAATGTGAAATTATCACAGAAAGCAGAATAGTCACTTTTATTGAAGTTAATAAAGGAGAAACACCAACCCCCAACTTTACAAAATTTTTAAAAAATGTTTGCACTTTTTCATGGGACCCCCCCCCCCCCAATCCTACAGATGGGCATTTTGTTTTAAAGTTCAGTTTTTTTCAAGGCTATCAGTCAAAGCCAATTCCTCAACAGCTGATCTTCTGTCACGTCACATGATGTTTTATATCCGCACAATAACATCAACATAGCCGATTAAATTTACAGCACCATTAACCTTCCCAGAAGTTTAGCTTGTTGTGACAGAAGCTGGTGAATGTTGTTGAGTTGTAGAGTTTTGGGGGTAACCTGCATGTCAGAGAAGGGTGACAGAGGTCAATGAGGTGTAATCTTTCATTCTGCCCCAAGGCTGTCAGCTTCCCTCGAATGGCTCGCACATTGATACACATTTCCATTATGCAGTGCATAAAGGAGAAAGGAAAACCAAATACATTGCTTGCCAATCAAATGTAACATATTTTGAGGTTAATGTTTGTGAAGTATTCGATGCGAAAACATGAAAATCATTTTATGAGCTGTGTTCTGCATTTTGCAATCTGCCTTTCCATTAATGTGTAAAGTAAATTGATGCAGCACGATCTGCACTGCATAAAATGTGTGAGATGGATGTGGAGAAAAGGAAAAGAGACAGGAGGGATATGCATGAGACTCTGAAACTGGGTAAAGCAGGATTGTAAGAGGCTTTAGGAAAACTGGCAAAGTACAGATTTCACACTAATGTATTGATGTCTCTGTGTTACGACACGGGGTCAACCCTCCTGCTTAATTTAAACCTGCAACACAGAATAAAATTATCACAAGCAATAATCTGTGGAAATTTGAAAGGCCAAGAACAATTTTAAAGTAAAAATTAACAACTTTATTTCTTAAAGTATAAAAGAGAACATTTAACTAACAACTAATTACAGCTCTTCTTCTAACCTTTCTTTTACCTTCCCCTTCTATAATACTGGCCCAATAAAACCCCCCGATTAAGATTTACCAAAATTCAAAGTTTCAAAACCAGCTAGATGTCGAATCTTCTATTTATATCTTCCTCTGTGTTCTTTTCTTCTTAGGGATTTCTATTTCACAGGTTACTGATCGATAAAGGTACCTTTAAGAGAGCTGTTTTTGGGCAGTCTGTACATGCTGGTGGTTTGGCAGTTCTCCTCCCAACTGTTCAATTTTCCCTGGTCTTATACCCCCCAAAGCATCAGATTGTTTCATTGGTGTTTAAGATTGTCAACATACTAAATTCAGACTTGATTGGAGTTTGGTATTTTCAGAGGTATAATTTAAAATCATAGGCCTAATTCAAATTTGTTTTGTCATCTTCTGCCAACCAGCTAATTGAGTTGTTCGACCAAATGTTACATTATGTCTTGTTCAGAATGCATTGTACTGTGTCAGGTAGCTCTGCTAGCTTTTAACCCTCTTAAAGGTACAGTACACCCAAATCTACATAATATTCTGAAAAAAATAAGATCTTGCTGGCACCCTGGAAACATTTTCTGTTACAACACAACAACATGAAAAAGGACATGCTAGAGCTGACAGGCAATGGTTGCTTCTGAAGCATCTCTGCAGCCCCTTTTATTTATTGATAATCTTCTAACAATACAATGATAATTAATACTTGTGTAGTAGAAGGGTCATCACCCACTGGAGCGACTGATAACTGATTCTAGCACAAAGCAAACCACAACATAATTGTGACCGTAGCCACGATTCCAGCTTGGGGCAAAGTCACAGTGTGGAAGTCAAGACAAATCCCAAACTATCTAGACATCAAAAATCACAAAACACCAGATTATAGTCCAACAGGTTTATTTGGAAGCACTAACTTTCAGAGCACTGCTCCTTCATCAGGTAGTTGTGGTTCTGATGAAGGAACAGTGGTCCAAAAGCTTGTGCTTTCAAATAAACCTGTTAGATTATAATCTGGTGTTCTGTGATTTTTAACTTTGTACACCCCAGTCCAACACTGGCACCTCCAAATCATTCCTGAACATCAGCAGTACAAGGCTTGTGAAATGTGAAAGCATTCATATTTTAAAAATGCTTGAAGGAAGCACACTTGCTTAGTTATGGGTAAAGAACAGGGTGATGATACTAACTGACCAAGTCTTTTAAAGATACAACGTGCGCACAACAGAATGATTGTTTTCATCAATGCTGCAATATTCTATAAGTGAATGAATAGTGTAGGCCCAATCAGCCTTCCTTCCCAAATACATCAGAAAGTCAGAGATAGCCAATAAGTGACATTGGATTGTCATGTGACAAAAGAGTGGAGATTGAAATCTGGAGAGAATGTCCCCAGCATTCATATAAAGCTTGGAAAAGGATTCAGGAGCTTCTTATGATTAAGGGAGAGAAGAAAACTCATGACAGAAGAGACCAATAAATTCCCAGTGGAATCCCTTCACCTGTTCCTGTGAGGAATACTGGACCAGAATAAAACTTTGCGGGTCTATTTTGACCCCAGGTTATCTTCTTATAGGTTTGCCTGAAATATATGAATTTTTACCTCGTCTTCCAATTGAAGTCTCGTATATCTCATCCCCATCTGCATATTTACAGAAGGAGGCATTAAAGTCTACTGGGAGTCCCTCTTTCTTGTTCAGTAGAGGAAGATTGGAAATCTGGGAAGCAAAATGGTATTAGTGTAGTTATATCCCAAAGAAGCTATCTGCTCTCCTGTTTTTATATTAAAGCAATTGAATGTTAGGGAGTGATTTTCAGGTAGATGTTCTGTCATGTAGTTCAGAGAATGATTCTAACCCTAGTCCCAGTACCACAACTGATAATATCAGCTGAACCCTGAGACTGGGTTATTGCATACCCTCCCAGTTAGATACTTTATCACTTACTTTCACCATTTTAATATAGGCTTACTGCTTTGATCTTAATTACATAAAATAAAACTTGATATTTAAAACAAAAACATTGGGACTGTTCTTATAACAAAACTTCAAAAGGACTGGAACAACATACAACTGTGGCTTATGTTCCACATGATGCAGAATTAAGGTCACCTTCCTGAATTTCTTATCAGTATGTTGGTATTACCAATACCAGATAAAATCAGTACGTCCTTTTCAACATGCAAAAAGCCTGTTCTTCAAAGCCTTGAACCCAAATCTAAAGGTGATTATCGTCTGTCTAGTACTGGAAGGCACAGATGTGGCATTCAGTGAATCTCTTTTCAGTCAATTGCCTTGTCCTTGTTAATTGGGCTGTACTTTTGTTAGGAATTTGTTTGTAGCAAAGTCTAGCTTTTTGTGTGAAATATATAATGACATGTGTAAGCCTGCCTTGTATTTTACAACATGCATGGATGCTTGTGCTGAATGCACGTGAATGAGACTAATCATGATCACTGAAGTCAACACAGAATAAACCCTAAAAGATGAGCCCATTATCTCTGCACCATCTTTACCAAGTCACAGATGTCCAGCTTTCATCATTCCATTCTTGACTTACTGCTCCATCAACCTCAACAGAGTGAATAAATCTTGTAGTTGCTATCTTGAATTTAATCGTGATTCATTGGACTTTGAACAAAATAATCTTTTTGAAACTTTTCTAAGGAATAATGATAACAAAAGGATGTGTTGAAATGACACTTTATCAGCTTTGAATGATATTCAGCCAAAATGTGGGAAGTGCTGCCAGCTGTATCCTATTCTCATTCCAAATACCTTCACATTTCAGTGTTTCCTTCAACTTTAGAAGATGATGTTTCTCATTTTTATCCATCTGTCTCTTTATGTTTTACATTGAATAGCTTGAGTACATCATAATGAGCCTGATTCTGATCTCTAGTATGATTGGTTCTATTCCACTATTGGCATGCCAATGGTATTCTGCTGACTATTTTGAGAATTTGTATTCAGAGCTGTAAGGCTGGAATATGGAATTATATTCTCATAAAAATCTGTTTAGCTCAGGTATTACGAAAAGCTTCAATCACCTCTTGATTTTTCTTTAATTTCCTTTTTTGTGCAGGCATAAGAAAATTGGAGATTAAATTCATTACCGAAGCAAAGTTTGTTCACTCTGTGTGTATTGCATGGTCTGGTTTCACTTCATTGTCACTGATTATTAAAATGTCTTTGCTTATTTGTACAGGTCTCTGGAATCATTCTTACTCAATTAAGTCCAGCAATCTGATAAGTTTTCACAGAATGTTTATTAACAACACTTTTCACTGCCTCTTGACACGACCTATACACTGCAGATGGATATATAAATGTTGGTAAAAACAGGAAATGCTGCAAAGACTCAACAGGTCTGGAAGCATACGTAGAGATAAATCAGAGTTAACGTTTCGGATGCAGTAATCACCTCCAGAACTCTGAAGTTCTGAGAAAGGGTCACTGGACCTGAAACGTTAACTCTGATTTCTCACCACAGATGCTATGAGACTTGCTGAGTTTTTGCAGCAACTTTTGTTTCTGATTTCCAGCATCTGCAGTTCCTTCTTTTTTTGTAATTGTTAACATCTGCAAATATATAACTGAAGAACATCCCTTCTGATTAATTCAACATTCACTCAATTCCTATACCTATAGAGAACATAGAACACAGAACAGTACAACACAGTACCGGCCCTTTGGCCCTCAATGTTGTGAGACCTTTTATCTTACTCTAAGACCAAACTAACCTATGAACCCCACATTGTACTATCATCCATATGCCCATCCAAGGGTCGCTTAAATGTCCCGACTGTATTTGACTCTACTCCTATTGCTGGCAGTGTATTCCATCCACCCACCACTCTCTGTGTAAAGAACCTACCTCTGACATATCCCCTAAATACTCCTCCATTCACCTTAAAATTATATCCCCCCGTGATAGCCATTTCCACCCTGGGAAAAAGTCTCTGGCCATCCACTCTATCTATGCCTCTCATCATCTTGCGCACCTCGATCAAGTCATCTCTCATCCTTCTTCGCTCCAATGAGAAAAGCCCTAACTCCCTCAACCTTTCTTCATAAGACATGCCCTCCAGTCCAGGCAGCATCCTGGGAAATCTTCTCTGCACCCTCTCCAAAGCTTCCACATCTTTCCCATATGAGGGACCATATGAGGAACACAATATTCCAAGTGTGATCTAACCAGGGTTCTACAGAGCTGCAGCATAACCTCACAGTTCTTAAGCTCAATCTCCCTGATAATGAAAGCCAACACATCATACATCTTCTTAACAACTCTATCAACATGGGTGGCAATTTTGAGGGATCTATGGACATGCACCCCAAGATTAGATTAGATTCCCTACAGTGTGGAAACAGGCCCTTCGACCCAACAAGTCCACACCGACCCTCCGAAGAGTAATCCACCTAGACCCATTCCCATACCTTATATTTACCCCTAACTAATGCACCTAACACTATGGGCAATTTAACATAGCCAATTCACCTGACCTGCACATCTTTGGATTGTGCAAGGAAACCGGAACACCCGGACACAACCCACGCAGACATGGGGAGAATGTGCAAACTCCACACAGACAGTCACCCAAGGCTGGAATTAATCCCGGGGCTGGTGCTGTGAGGTAGCAGTGCTAACCACTGAGCCACTGTGCGCTCTAATATCCCTCCATTCCTCCACACTTCCAAGAATCCTGCCTTTTATCCTGTAATCTACATTCAAATTCAACCTTCCAAAGTGAATCATGTCCCACTTTTCCATTTTGAATTCCATCTGCCACTTCTCAGCCTAGTTCTGCACCCTGTGTCTGCACAGCCGGTCTGGCAGAATCTGAGGAGCAGGAGAGTCGACGTTCCAAGCATAAGTTCATCATCAGCTCTTCCTGACGAAGAGTTTATGCTTGAAATGTCAATACTCCTGCTCCTCAGATGCTGACTGACCGGCTGTGCTTTTCCAAGACCACACTCTTTGATTCTGATCTCCAGCATCTGTCGTCCTCACTTTCTCCCAGTTCTGCATCCTGTCAATGTCCTGTAGCAACCTACAACAGCCTTCCACACTATCCATCACTTCACCAATCTTTGTGTCATTAGCAAATTTACTAATCCACACTTCCACTTCCTCATCCAAGTCATTTATAAAAATCAAAGAGCCGAGTTCCCAGAACTGATCCCTGCAGAACACCACCAGTCACCAATCTCCAGGCTGAATACTTTCTATCTGCTACCACCCTCTGTCTTCTATGGACCAGCCAATTCTGTATCCAGGCAGGCAAATTTCCCTGTATCCCATGCCTCCTTACTCTCTGAATGAGCCTGCCATGAGGAACATAATCAAACGCCTTGCTAAAATCTATGTACACCACATCCACTGCTCTACCTTCATCAATGTGTTTTGTCACATCCTCAAATAATTCATTAAGGTTTGTGAGGCATGACCTGCCTCTCACAAAGCCATGCTGACTATTTCTAATAAACTTATGGTTTTCCAAGTAATCACAAATCCTGACTCTCAAAATCCTCTCCAAAATTTGCCCACCACTAACAGAAGACTGACTGGTCTGTAATTCCGAGGATTATCCCTATTCCCTTTCTTGAAGAAGGGAATAACATTTTACACTCTCCAATCATCTGGTACAACTCCAGTTGATAGTGAGAACACAAAGATTATCCACAAAAGTGCAGCAATCTCTTCTCTCGCATCCTGTAGGAATCTCGGGTATGTCCCATCTGGCTCAGGGGACTTATCTAACTTGATGTTTTTCAAAATTTTCAGCACATCCTCCTTCTTAACATCAACCTGTTTGAGCATATCAGTCTGTTTCATGCTGTCCTCACTAAAATCAAGGATCCTCAGAGTAGTGATGTCTGAAGCAAAGTATTCATTAAGGACCTCCACTACCTCCTTCGACTCCAGGTGCAAGTTCCCTCCACTATTCCGGACGGGTCCCACCCTCACTCTGGCCATCCTCTTGTTCCTCACATAAGTGTGGAATGCCATAGGGTTTTCCTTAATCCTACCCATTGAAGTGTTTTCATGCTCCCTTCTAACTCTCCTAATTCCATTCTTTAGTTCCTTCCTGGTTACCTTGTAACCCTCGAGAGCCCTGTCTGATCCTTGTGTCTCCAACCTTAAGTAAGTTTCCTTCTTCCCTTGACTAGATGCTCCACATCCCTTGTCACCTACTGAAGTCACATTGTTTCTGAATAACCAAATACTGTTTTCCAGAATATTTTTTATAATGCTTACCACTTAATCCAAGGAATTAAAAAAAAACATAAATCCATTGAATCCATCAAGCCCCTCCCATCTGTGTTTCAAGATATTTCTGAAAGCTTTGCCCTCGGCAGTGTCATGAATATTTGTCAGGAACCTTATCAATTTGTCAGTTTGATAACACATAGAGCAGTTGAAACAAATAGTATTTAAGTGGAAGCTAATGAAGTATATGAGGGAAAAAAAAGTAAAAGGACGTTGTGATAGGGTTAAAGGAGTTCAGATCAAAGGAGTTTCATCTCGAACATTGACCACTTGTTACAAGTTGTCAGTTTTTTGGCTTTGGATTAATGCCGTGTGGTTATATGAAATGCTTTGTCTTATCAACAGGATTAAAATATGCTAGAAGATAACAGAAAAGAATAAAAGAAAACAGGATCACTGTAGGCTCATGAGATTAAGATTAGGTCCAAAAATGTGGATTGGCCATGCAAAAACATTATCTGGGATGTGTTGTGAGGTGGGCTAGCCATAGGAAATGTTAGGTTAAAGAGATAGAGTCGGGGGATGGCTCTGGTTAGGATGCTTTTCAGACTGTCGATGCAGACTTGATGGGCTGAATGGTCTCCTTCCACATTGGGGATCCTATGATTACTATTTGCCTGAAGTACAAACATGACAGGCTGGACTAATATGTTCTGCACATCGTATTTGTGGTATAATTCCAATTTATACTTGTGCTGAAGTGTTTTGTGGGCGAATAAATTGCTGTGTGCAACTAGAGCATTTTTTTCAGAAGTCTACTTATGAAAAGTACAAAACTCTCATTGTACAAATGGGGCCAAATTTTGAGCACTGTATTTCTGCCAAGGCTTAAAAATTCTGTCATGCTGTCCTTTCTGCAGCAGGAAAACAGGCACCTGAGAGTTCAATAAAGTGGACAACATGCACACAGTCATTCAGCTCTGGGAATGCACCACAAGCCATACGGTCACAAGGCATCTAATACTCGCAATTTCTTCAGGCACTCAGCAGCTGAACTTTACCAGTTGAAAGGTTTTGCTTCGTTTACTGGGAATCGTGGAGGAGCAAGAATGTTTCAAACAGCCTGACCTTGCTGAGCCCTCTGCAATGAATGCCAACTGTCTGTTAGGCCATAGCATGCACCCATGCTCACTTCAATACCTGCCTCAAGAGGATAGTGGGTCAGTTTTCTACAGCTTTGTAGCCATCCTCATTGGGGATGCAGAGTAAGGCACAATTTGGGCATGTTCTAACTTTTAGACACCAAGAAATGTTCTTCCTTGTTAGAAGGTACAGGCAATAAAATTGAATTAAGCCATTGAAGTTGAACTATTGCCATCCCGAATTATTAGGGGAATCAATGGTGTAGTGGCAATGTCACTAGATTAGTGATCTAGAATCTCAGGTTGCTGATCTGGGAACATTTATTCAAATTTGTTCATTAAAAGTCTGCAATAAGAAACTAGTAACATACAATTTAACATTTTTCAGAAAACAGCCTTGGCTTAACAGTCATGATTTTTTTCAGAAATTCATAGACTTGATCCCTAACTTTGACTTGGTACTTCAATGTCACAGTTTCGGATGAGACAGTAAACCAAGGTCATGCCTCCCCTTTCAAAGTGAATGTCACAAATTTCATAGAACTCTTCAAAAGAGAACAAGGACATACATCTAGCGTCTTGTCAGAATTTACCCCCCAACCATCTCTACTAAAACTTTTAATTTGTCATTTATGTCCCTGCTGTATTTGGGAGCTGACGATACTTCAAAAATAATTCATTCACTATGAAACACTTTGGTGCATCATGATCCTGTGAAATCTGGTAAATAAATACTATTTAAAGGATTTTCTTGAGTTAATGCAATGTACCTCAAAACATTTGATTGATACCATGTTAAACATGGGCTAAGTGCTGGAAGGTAGGACGAGTATAGATTTTTAAAAAATTCATAGGATGTGGGAATCACTGGCTGTGCCAGCATTTATTGCCCAGAGAGCTGTTAAGAATCAATCACAGTATTATGGTTCCGAGCTACACATCGGCCAGATCAGGCAAGGATGACAATTTCTTTCCCTAAAGGACAGTAGTGAACCAGATGGGTTTTTCCCAACAATCCATAATGGTTTCATGGTCATCATTAGAATCTTAATTCCAGATTTTTAAATTGAATTTCATCTTCTGTCACGATGGGATTTGAACCCAGGCCCCTAACATATTACTGGGTCTCTGGATTAACAGTCTGGTAATAATACCAGAAGACTATCATCTCCCCTTGGAAAACTTTGGTGAAGCAGACTGGATGACCCAAAAAGACTCTTTTGTACTGTATGATTCTGTGAGACCCCTCAGGCCACTTGTGGATTGTAAAGCCCAATTACCCAGCTTCTGATGGAAGCGATGCAGGAAGTCAGTCACCACGTATTGTCATTGAGCAACCTCATTCTTATTTGACGAGACCATTCAAAGATGGCGCATATGGCTGCCTGCTCAGAATAAAGACATTACAATTGCTCCCAGTACAGAGAGCCATCACTATATGATGCTGCATCTGGGGTCACACATTAATTGCGGTTCAGGGAGTCTGGCTATTTCTGATACTTATTCCTGTTGGTGTTCTGGTGCCTGCAGAGTTGGCTAATGGATGATTAGTCAATGGCATCTTGCATTACTGGGAACCCTCCTATCCTATCAAACCCATGATCTCAGTCCTCATGCTTCTCTCTGCTTAAAGTGGAGACAGAATAAACTGTCTTCTCCTTGTGACATCAATGCTGCAGCCATGCACATGACCTGTGGTCTGCTGCCATTATCACTGGCTCCAGCCTAGAAAGCTCTTGTCCCATACAAACTGAGAGCATGGCAATTTTGACAGTAACTGACAGCAGTGTCTTGGGCCTGATCTGAGGGAGGAGGCTATATTTGAGGAGACATAATTTAAAGACCTTTTGTTGAGGGTCATCATCCATCCTCTGCACAATTTCTTTTCTCTGCTGCTTTTGTATCATTTTAAAGGCATATTTCCACCTGGTGATGGGCTGAATGGCCTCCATTGCAGCCATTAATTTTTTTTATTTTTCAAGACCTGAGCAAGAAACTGCAACCATTTCCCAAGGTTGACAGCAAGTTTTCTGCTTAGTGACCATTCCAGTCCATATTGCTGTTCCAAAAATGCAACATCAGTCCTACTGAGTGAAAAAAAACTTGTATAAGCTCTAATAACAGCATTTCCATTAATCCTGGAGGACATTATGGAAGTGCCTCACTTGAAAGTTGTATGCTGATCCCTTTATCTAGAGTGATTCGGAGGTCCCTGATAGAAGACTTTATGAGGACCTGTTGACGTCCAAAATGATGGTTGGGCACCAAGCCAGCAACAGGTACTAACCACTTCCCCATGAGTTCCCTCTGCATAATTGCAGCATACTCACAGGACACCAGGGTTACCGGGACACCCTTCCCAACATGATGATTGGCATGAACCATCATCAAAGTTATCCAAAGCTAACCCATCACCTTTATTCCATCTCTGGATTCCCATAGCACCAAAACCATTTGCATTATGGAACTAGATTTTACAGCCTCAGCATTTTATTGCCTCTAGTCTTTGTTAATATGTATACTGTACAGATTAAGATGGTGAAGAATAATTTGATTATCTTCTGGTAAGATGTTCATTGTTGGTTGCATGTGTCACAGTAATAACTGACAACAGCAATGACATATGGTTGGATTAGAAATGATTCTAGAAATATTTCATTCTACATCACAGAGAAATAGCTGAAAACATATAATTTACAACTTTGAGATGACAGCAATGTAAAGCATCCTTGAGCACAAAATGCAATTGGATTATAAACAACCGAAATGGCAGTGTGGTTTTGTCATGTTTTTATGAGAACACTTGAAACTGGGAACCCTATCTCTGTCAAAAACTATTGAACAGCTGATAGAGCAGGGTGTGAAACATTATTCGGAACAAATTTTTGCACTTATTGTGCAATGGGACATGATGCTCCAAGCACACAAGTTCAGCTTTTGAAGATTTTGATGAAATTGCAATACGCTGTAGTTCCTAAGTTATCTGTATTACCTCTTAGACAGGCAGATGCTTGCTTTGTTTAATCACAGTCTTACAAAATCAACATTAAAATTTGTGCTAAATCTCTAGACATCTAAGAAAACAAACAACCACACATTGTATTCCCAAATTACTTCCTTAGAACGTTTATCAAGCTTGTGATAGATATCATGGTTACTACACCCAAGGAAGGCCATGATACCATTCCTTTCTCACTATTGTGTTTGAACAAATCCTCTCATATTTTTAGCAAATCAGTTTTTTTGTTACAATGGACTGGAACTTGTCTGTATACTGTTCCTCTTCCAGTCCCCCAATAAACACAGACAGAGCCAAAGACATGGGCAGTCATACTCTCTCACACAGGGGTCAATTTTCACCTAACTCACCCATCAGGAAACTGATGGGATGGAAGCCAACACTGGATTTATAATCCACCCAATTTTACCCACTACTGAAATTAACAGTCATATCAAATCATAATTGCATCTGATTCTGTGGGTTTCCTATTTGGCAAATAATTGTGTAATTATCTACCAAAGAAAATGAGAGGGAAACACAGATAAACACTCACACACATACTTAGGGAATGAGAAACCCAAATAGAAGGCAATTAACATAAAGACACTTACCCACAATCTACTCAGGACTACATCTAGTAAATAGTGAAAAGAAGCTAAACTGTCCTAGTTCTATTCTGTAAGAGATGACAGAACTGTATGCATCTAACTTTTCATCAGTCACCACCTTGTCAGAATAATCTGCAGCAGATAAGGTTCTTAAAGAACTCATGATTGATTTGTACACTATCTTCTTTCACACAATCAAGACTGTTTTGGGGCAATTTGTTTCTTTTACAAAACACTGCTTCCATCTTTCAACTGAACCTTTGTGAACTAGATGTGGAGTGATGCAATATTCCGAAGCACAATTACAAATAATCAAAAGTTGTGAAAAATAAGATGGTTTGTGACAACAGGATTTGATAGTGATTCTCCTTTTAACACAGATGGAAGTTGCAATGTTAAAAATAAATGGCTCTCAAGCAGCCCAGGTGTTTGCTCATGCTGGAGCATTCTGGGCTAGATTGCATTATACGCCAGAGAAAGAAGTCCTTTGTTCACTACATGATGTTATCTACATGTACTTTTCATAGGGTTGTGTGTTATTTTGATACCAATCAGCACTCCGTGAAGAATTTTTTTTTAGAAATGATTAAACACAACCCCATAAAACAAGCTCAGGCAATATTTCCTTTCAATGTGCTTCTGAATCTCATTAGATAGTATTAAATTTATAACATTGCAAGGCTTCCCATGCACTGGGCATTCACAAAAGAATGGCAGTAAACAGGCAGAAAATAACCAGATGCTCCCTTCCTAATATAGCATTCTGGCACCGCGCCTAAAAGAACCAAATTAATACAATGGCCCCAAGATTCTGCTGGAGAGGGCATTTTGTCACGTGTGCAGTTTATTTGATGTGCACAGATTTTGAGCTTTCTTGTCCCAAATTATTGGATGCAGGAGTTCATAATGAAAGAGCAAAGATAAAGAGCATCTGGGACTTTGATGGACAACGGGACAAATAGTGTATCCACTTAAACCATGAGGTTAAAGTATTATGAAATGAACAGAGACTGGACAGACATGTATAAAGAATGAGTGTGGATAAATTTGTTGCAAAATCAGGTAAGTAAAGAGAAATAAAGAAAGATTGGATTAAGAATAAGACAAAAAAAGAAATAAAAAGTTTTTAAGAAGTTTATTATTTGAGACTTTCAACATCTCCAACAGCAGTTTAAGAATGAAGAACTGAGTTGATAAACTTTTATTTATTCACCTTCTGGGCAAGAGTGGTTATTTTGTCCTCAATAACAATTCCACCTTTAAAGTGTTTTTACACTGTTAATTACCAAAGTTAACTTTGTCTGGTGAGTCAAATGCACAATTAGTGTGTGAACTTAATATTTTCATGAAAATCATGAGAAGTTTAAATGTGAGTTGTGGTTTTTGTGAAGTTTAAGGAGTCTCAGTGCAAACCAGCAAACACCTTATTTACAAATCCAAAATTTATAAGGTACCTAATCATTGCCACAAATTGCTGTACAACATTTACATTCATAACAATATGTGTTGTTCATATGTTGTTGTTAATTCAGCAATCTCTGCAGCATTAAAACAATTCTGTTTGTCAAGGCATTCTTTTTCAGATCTGGTATCCAAATATTACAATGCAAATGAAGAAAAATTCAAGAGAAATAAATGGGGCGGCACAGTGGCTAGCACTGCTGCCTCACAGCGCCAGGGACGTGGGTTTGATTACAGCCTCGGGTAACTGTCTGTGTGGAGTTTGCCAGTTCTCCCTGTGTCTGCATGGATTTCCTCTGGATTCCTCCCACAATCCAAAGATGTACAGGTGAGGTGAATTGGCCATGCTAAATTGCCCGTAGTAATCAGGGGTGTGTAGGTTAGGTGCATTAGTTAGGGGAAAATGCAGAGTAATAGGGGAATGGGTCTGGGTGGGTTGTTATTCAGAGGGTCAGTGTGGACTTGTTGGGGTGAAGGGCCAACTGCAGGGATTCTATTTAAAAAATGCTGAAATCCTGTCACCTGTTGATCTTATACCTATCCCCTTCCTGTGACTTCCATTCTTTCCAACTTGCTTCTTCCTGGGAATCCCATGATCTGATTCTAGTGATCACTGGCAATGATCACCAGTGATGTCTCCAACATATTGGCTAGCAGCTGGAATTCCTGCCAAATTGGTGATCTAACCTAATCAGAAGCCCAATGCCCAATCCAGGTAACTGTGAGATTACCGAGTAACTGTGTCAGTCTCCCAGAGAAAAGCAGCATTGAGAGTGTGGTGCTGGAAAAGCACAGCAGGTCTGGCTGCATCCGAGGAGCAGGAGAATCGACGTTTTGGGCATAAGGCCTTCATCAGGAATGAGGCTTGTGGGCCGGAGGTGGTGGGGGAGGGGGGAGGGGGTGGTGGTTGAGATAAATGGGAAGGGGTTAGGGTTGGAGTTAAGGTTGCTGAGGGTGTGATAGGTAGATGAAGGTGGAGGAGAAGGTGATAGGCTGGAGAGGAGGGTGGAGTAGATAAATGGGAAAGGTGATGGGCAGGTCAAGAGGGTGGTGCCGAGCTCTCCAGAGTAAAGCAATGCAGTTTCTACTGTTTTCCAAATGGAGAACAGAACTCTGTGACCTATACTAACTTACTCAATATTATTGTTTTCTAACATAAATCAGCCATTTCATTGGAGAACTGTTGACTCAATCAGCTGATAAATTGTAAGTGTTCCTGGAAGAAATTTTCAAAATTACTACAAGGTGCGAGCATGTTCCTACTTGGGAAAGTTGAAAATTATCTTTAAGTTCTATGGAACAGACCATGTCCATAACACTTCGGAGCAGAATTAGACCATTCAGTCCATTGAATATGCTCCATCATTCGATCATGGCTGATATATTTCTCAAACCCATTCTCCTGCCTTCTCCCTGTACTTTGACCCCTTTATAATCAAAAACCCACTCACCTCTGTCTTAAATACACTCAATGACTCGGCCTCAACAGTTTTTTGCAGCATTAAGTTCCACAGATTCACTACCCTCTGGTTGAAGAAATTCCTCCTCAACTCAGTTCTAAAAGGTCATTCCTTCACTCTGAGGCTGTGCCCTCAGGTCCTAGTCTCTCTAACTAGTGGAAACATCTTTGTCATAGAACCATAGAGTCATATAGCACAGAAACAGATCCTTCGGACCATCAAATGGCAAATGGAGTTTAATGTGGAAAAGTGTGAGGTGATTCACTTTGGAAGGAGTAACAGGAATGCAGAGAACTGGGCTCATGGTAAGATTCTTGGGAGGGTAGATGAGCAGAGATCTCGGTGCCCATGTGCATTGATCCTTGAAAGTTGACCCCCAAGTTGATAAAGTTGTTAAGAAGGTGAATGGTGTGTTAGCTCTTATGGTAAAAGGATTGAGTTTCAGAACCATGAGGCCATGCTGCAGCTGTACAAAACTCTGGTGCAGCCACATTTGGAGTATTGTGTACAGTTCTGGTCACCACATTATAGGAAGGATGTCGAAGCTTTGGAAAGGGCTCAGAGGAGATTTACTAGGATGTTGTCTGGCATGGAGGGAACTGAAGCTATTTCCATTAGAGAGAAGAAGGTTGAGAGGTGACTTAATTGAGACAAATAAGATAATCAGAGTTAGATAGGATGGACAGTAAGGGCCTTTTTCCTTGGATGGTGATAGCTAGCATGAGAGAACATAGCTTTAAATTGAGGGATGATAGATATAGTACAGATGTCAGAGGTAGTTTCTTTACTCGGAGAGTAGTAGGGGCATGGAACTCCCTGTCTGTAACAGCAGTATACTCACCATCTTTAAGGGCATTTAAAGGGTCATTGAATAGGCATATATGGATGAAAATAGAAAAGTTATGGGCTTTAGATTGGTTTCACAGTTGGTGCAACATCAAGAACCAAAGGACCGGTACTGCACTGTGATGTTTTATTTCCATGTCCTCATTTACGCTGACATTTTCCCAAACTAACCGAGTCCCACCAGCCTGTGCTTGGCCAATATCCCTCCAAACCCTTCCCATTCTTCTCCTTATTCAAATGTTTTTTTATAAATATTGTAACTGGACCTGTATATACTACTTCCTCTGACAGTTCATTCCACAGATTAACCAGTTAAAAAACTTGCACCTCATGTCTTTAGAATCTTTCTCCTCTCACCTGCAGAATATTCTCAAGTGGGAAGGTGAGCAGTCAGACGTCATTGTGCATGTTGGCACAAATTACAGAGGTAGAAATAGGGATGAGGTCCTGCAGAGTGATTATAGAGAGCTAGGAAAACAGTTAAAAACCAGGACCTTGTTGATGATAATCTCCAGATTACTTCCAGTGCCACATGCTCATGAGGGTAAGAACAGGAGGATATGGCAGATAAATGCGGGACTAAAGAATTGGTGCAGGGAGCAGCAGAATTTTAGATCTTTGAGGTCTTTTCTGGAGCAGAGGTGACCTGTTCAAGAAGGATGGGTTACATCTGAACTGGAAGAGGGACCAATATTGTATCAGCCAGGTTGGCTAGTGCGACAAGGTAGGGTTTAAATTCGAATGGCAGGGGGTTGGGGTTCTCAACAGCAGAGAGGCAAGTGCGAGGCTGGAAGGAGACACAGTAATTAGAAATAGTGAGTTGAAAAGACAGGTTAGGCTGGAATATGACAAGGAGCAAAGAATTGCTGTTGAAATAAATGTAATTTACTCCAATGCAAGAGGACTGACAGGTAAGGCCGATGAACTCAGGGCATGGATAGGCACATGGGGCAGGGATTTTATAGCCATTAGAGAAACATGGCTATGGAAGGGACAGGACTGGCAGCTTAATGTGCCCGAGTACCAGAGCTATAGGTGGTACAGAGGTAGTGGAAGCAGGGGGAGTTGCATTTTTGATTAAGGTGAGTATCACAACAGTAATCAGAGATGAAATAACTGAAGGATCATCCAGTGACGCTTTGTGGGCGGAGCTAAGAAGGGGAAGGTGTCTTTATTGTGGATGAGTCATCCACAGATTCAATCAATAAGCACATCGACCTGGACTCAATATACCGACCACTGCAGCGGACAGCTGGAACTGACAACCGGAAGCGACAGATTCAAACCACTACAAATACCGGAGGAAAGATCACAGAAGCGCTTCACAGGAGGCTCCCAAGCACTGAGGATGTCACCTAGACAGGGGACGAAACATCTGCAACGCAAGTTCCCAGCTCGGCGAACAGAACCACAACATACAAGGAGATTTGGGAGAGTTGCAGGAGCAAGAGGGTTGTCATAGTAGGGGATTTCAATTTTCCTAACATAGACTGGAGCTGCCAGAGCACTAAGGGCTCAGATGGGGTGAAACTTGTTGAAAGCATTCAAGAAAGTTTCCTCAAACAGAGTGGAGGTGACGTTGGGGCCAGGAGGTTGCTGGGAAGGTAAGGGCTTAGTATATATTTGGGCAGCAGCTAAATCCAAGATACTACACATGTAGTATCTGCTCCCGCCTCCCCTCCTCTAACCAGAAGGAAAGGACTGTGTAAGGTAAGGTTTTTGTTTATTTTCTTTGATATATTGAAGTACATTGTTTGGTTTTAATTAGTTCATATAAATCTAAGGCTTACAATGACAGAGGACCCCAGACCCATGGCATGTGCCTCTTGTTTGATATGGGAACTTAGGAACGTGTCTGACGTTCCTGACTCTTACACTTGCAAGAAGCGTGTCCAGCTGCAGCTGTCTGACCACATGACAGCTCTGGAGCTGCGGATGGACTCACTGTGGGGCATCCGCCATGCTGAGGAGGTCGAGTATAGCACGTTTAGTGAACTGGTCACACCACAGGTTAGAATTGCTGAGGGAGACAGTGAATGGGTGACCAAAAGACAGAAAAAGAGTAGGAAGGCAGTGCAGGTGTCCCCTGCGGTCATCTCCCTCCAAAACAGGTATACCGTTTTGGATACTGTTGGGGGAGATGGCTCACCAGGGGAGGGCAGCAGTTGCCAGGATCATGACACCATGGTGGGCACTGCTGTTCAGAAGGTCAGGAAAAAGACTCGTAGGGCCATAGTCAGAGGGGATTCTATTGTGAGGGGAGTAGATAGGTGGTTCTGTGGCTGAAAACGGGACTCCCGGATGGTATGTTGCCTCTCAGGTGCTTGGGTCAGGGATGTCACCCATCGGCTGCAGAGCATTCTGAAAGGGAAGGGTGAACAGCCAGCTGTCTTGGTGCCTATAGGCACTAACGATATAAGTTAAAAATGAGACAAGGCCCTGAAAATAACATCCAGGAAGCTAGGAGGGAAGTTAAAGAGGAGAACCTCAAAGGTAGTGATCTCGGGATTGTTACCAATGCCACGTGCTAGCCAGGGTAGCAATGAAAGAATAGGCAGGAAGAACATGTGGCTTGAGGGATGGTGTAGGAGGGAGGGATTCAGATCTGTGGGACATTGGAACCGGTTCTGGGGAAGGTGGGACTATTCCAAAATGGATGGTCTGCATCTGAACCAGACAGGAACTAATGACTTTGGGGGAGTTTTTGCTCCTGCTGTTGGGTAGGTTTTAAACTAATGTGGCAGGGGGCTGGGAAGCAGAAAAGAAGACAAGTAGGCAGCGATTTGGAAACTAGAGACTGAAAATGTGTTGCTGGAAAAGTGCAGCAGGTCAGGCAGCATCCAAGGATCAGGAGAATCGACGTTTCAGGCATGAGCCCTTCTTCAGGATTCCTGAAGAAGGGCTCATGCCTGAAACGTCGATTCTCCTGCTCCTTGGATGCTGCCTGACCTGCTGTGCTTTTCCAGCAAGACATTTTCAGCTCTGATCTCCAGCATCTGTAGTCCTCACTTTCTCCTAGGAAACTAGAGACTGTAAGGATCATGAATTTAGCATTCCCAAGGGGAAGAGTAGGCAGAGGGCAGATGAATGCAAAAAAACTGGTGGCCTGAAGTGCATCTACTTTAATGATAGACTAATGGTAGACTAATGGAGAAAGTGAAGTCACATGGTGTGCAGGGCATTCTAGCTAGGTGGATAAAGAACTGGTTGAGGAACAGGAGACAGAGAGGAGTAGTTGAAGGGAGTTTCTTGAAATGGAGAAAGGTGGCCAGTGGTGTTCCACAGGGGTCAGTGTTGGGGTCACTGTTGTTTGTAATATACATAAATGATCTGGAAGACAGTACTGTTGGTATGATCAGCAAGTTTGCAAATGACACGAAGATTGGTGGAGTAGCAGAAAGCATAAGGGACTGTCAGAGAATGCAGGAGGATATAGATAGACTGGAGAGTTGGGTGGAAAAGTGGCAGATGAATTTCAATTCAGACAAATATGAAGTGGTGCATTTTGTGAAGTTTAATTCTAGAGCGAACTATACAGTAAATGGAAGAGCCTTGGGAAAAGTTGATGAGCAGAGAGATCTGGGAGTGCAGGTCCATTGTACCCTGAAGGTTGCTGCACAGGTGGATAGAGTGGTCAAGAAGGCATATGGTATGCTTGCCTTCATTGGACGGGGTATTGAGTATAAGAGCTGGCAAGTCATGTTAAAATTGTACAAGACATTGGTTCGGCTGCATTTGGAATGTTGTGTACAGTTCTGGTCGCCACATTACCAAAAGGATGTGGACACTTTGGAGAGGGTGCAGAGAAGGTTTACGAGGATGTTGCCTGGTATGGAAGGTTCTAGTTATGAAGAGAGGTTGAGTAGATTAGGATTGTCTTCATTCAAAAAAAGGAGATTGAGGGGGATCTGACTGAGGTCTACAAAATCATAAAGGGTATAGACAGGATGGATAGAGACAAGCTTTTTCCCAGGGTGAGGTATTCAATAACAAGAGGTCACGCTTTCAAGGTGAGAGGTGGAAAGTTTAAGGGGGATACAAGTGATAAAGTAAAAAATGAGGTCTGCAGATGCTGGAGATCACAGCTGCAAATGTGTTGCTGGTCAAAGCACAGCAGGTTAGGCAGCATCTCAGGAACAGAGAATTCGACGTTTCGAGCATAAGCCCTTCATCAGGAATAAGAGAGAGAGAGCCAAGCCGGCTGAGATAAAAGGTAGGGAGGAGGGACTAGGGGGAGGGGCGTTGGAGGTGGGATAGGTGGAAGGAGGTCAAGGTGAGGGTGATAGGCCGGAGTGGGGTGGGGGCGGAGAGGTCAGGAAGAGGATTGCAGGTTAGGAGGGCGGTGCTGAGTTGAGGGAACCGACTGAGACAAGGTGGGGGGAGGGGAAATGAGGAAGCTGGAGAAATCTGAATTCATACCTTGTGGTTGGAGGGTTCCCAGGCGGAAGATGAGGCGCTCCTCCTCCAGCCGTCGTGTAGTTGTGTTCTGCCGGTGGAGGAGTCCAAGGACCTGCATGTCCTCGGTGGAGTGGGAGGGGGAGTTAAAGTGTTGAGCCACGGGGTGATTGGGTTGGTTGGTTCGGGCGGCCCAGAGGTGTTCTCTGAAGCGTTCCGCAAGTAAGCGGCCTGTCTCACCAATATAGAGGAGGCCACATCGGGTGCAGCGGATGCAATAGATGATGTGTGTGGAGGTACAGGTGAACTTGTGGCGGATATGGAAGGATCCCTTGGGGCCTTGGAGGGAAGTGAGTGTGGAGGTGTGGGCGCAAGTTTTACATTTCCTGCGGTTGCAGGGGAAGGTGCCGGGGGTGGAGGTCGGGTTGGTGGGGGGTGTGGATCTGACAAGGGAGTCACGAAGGGAGTGGTCCTTGCGGAACGCTGATAGGGGAGGGGAGGGAAATATATCCTTGGTGGTGGGGTCCGTTTGGAGGTGGCGGAAATGGCGGCGGATAATACGTTGTATGCGCAGGTTGGTGGGGTGGTAGGTGAGAACCAGTGGGGTTCTGTCTTGGTGGCGGTTGGAGGAGCGGGGCTCAAGGGCGGAGGAGCGGGAAGTGGAGGAGATGCGGTGGAGGGCATCGTCGATCACGTCTGGGGGGAATCTGCGGTCCTTGAAGAAGGAGGCCATCTGGGTTGTGCGGTGTTGGAATTGGTCCTCCTGGGAGCAGATGCGGCGGAGACGAAGGAATTGGGAATATGGGATGGCGTTTTTACAGGGGGCAGGGTGGGAGGAGGTGTAGTCCAGGTAGCTGTGGGAGTCAGTCGGTTTATAATAGATGTCTGTGTTGAGTCGGTCGCCCGAGATAGAAATGGAAAGGTCTAGGAAGGGGAGGGAGGAGTCTGAGACAGTCCAGGTGAATTTCAGGTCGGGATGGAAGGTGTTAAAATACAAGTGATAAGTACTTTACACAGAGGGCAGTAGGTGTCTGGAACACGTTGTCAGCGAGGTAGTAGAGGCAGGCATGGTAGATTCATTCAAGATGCAAGTGGACAGGTGTATGAGGAGGTGGGGAGCAGAGGGATACAGATGCTTAAGAATTGGGCAACAGGTTTAGACAGTGGATTTGGATCGGCTCAGGCTTGGAGGGCCGAAGGGCCTGTTCCTGATCTGTAAATATTTTTTGGTGTTATATAGAGGGTCCTACTTGGGAAGGGACAATGTACGACCTAATATTGGGAAATAGGGCAGGAGGTGACAGTGGGGGAAGCATTTTGGGTCCAGTAACCATAGTTTTATATTAATTCTAAAATAGTTATGGAGAGGGACAAAATTGGCCCATAGGTTTAAGTTCTAAATTGGGGCGAGGTGAATTTTGACAGAATTAGAAGCAGCTTGCAGGGGTTGATTGGAATAGTTTGTTTGCAGGCAAAGGGACCCCTGGCAAGTGTTCGGCCTTTAAAAATGAGATAGCTAGAATTCAAACTGGAATTTCTGTAAGGGTGAAGGGCAAGGTTGGCAGGAACAGGGAATCCTCGATGTCAGGAGATATTGAGGTTTTGACAAGAACAAAGGAGGCGTGACTCAGGTACAGGCCCCTGGGATCAAGCGAATCCTTGGAGGTTTACACTGAATACAGGAGTTTACTGAAAAAGGAAATTAGAAGGGCAAAAAGGGAACATGAGATTAGGGTGAATCCAAAGAGGTACTTCAAGCATATTAAAGGAGAAAGAATAACTAGAGAGAGAATAGGGCCCCTCAAGAACATGTATGTGTAGAACTGCAGGAGATGGGCAAGGTCCTCTATGAATATTTCTCCTCTGTATTTACTGTGGAGAAGGACATGAAGACTTGGGAACTTGGGGAAGTTAGTGGTGATAGCTTGGGAACAGTCTATATCACAGAAAAGGTGTTGGATGTACAAAGGTGAATAAATCTCCTGGTGCTGACCTGATACATCCAAGGACACTGCAAAAGGCTAGAGAAAAAATTGTGGGGGCCCTGGCTGATATTTTTGCATCATCGTTAGTCACGGGTGAGGTCCCGGAAGACTGGAGGTTAGCGAATGTTGTGCCTTTATTAAAGAAGGAGTGTGAAGAAAAGCCTGGGAACGATAGACCAGTAAGACTAACATCTGTGGTGGGTAAGTTACTTCAGAAGATTCTGAGATAAGATATATATGCATTTGGAAAGACAGGGTTTGATTAGGAGTAGTCAGCATGGCTTTTTGTGAGTGGGAGATCATGCTTCACAAATTTGTTCGAGCTCTTTGATGAAGTGACCAGGAAGGTTGATGAGGGCAGGGCAGCAGATTTAGTCTATATGGATTTCAGACAGGTCTTTGATATGGTTCCACATGATAGGCCACTCTAGAAGATTAGATCGCATGGAATCCAGAGGGAGCTGGCAAATTGGATACAAAATTGGCTTGATGGTAGGAAACAGAGGGTAATAGTTGAAGGATCCTTGTGAGACTGGAGGCCTGTGACTAGTGGAGTGCCTCAGGGGTCAGTGCTGGGCCCATTACTGTTTGTCATCAATATCAATGATTTGGATGAGTATATACAAGGCATGATTAATAAGCTTGCTGATGACACTAAAATAGGTAGCATGGACAGTGAGGAAAGTTATCAAAAATTTCAGTTGGACCTTGATCAGCTGAGGAAGTGGGCTGAGGAATAGCAAATGGAGTTTAATATAGATAAGTAGGAGGTCTTGCATTTTGGAAAGTCAATTCAAGATAGGAGTTTCATTGGTGAATGATAGGGCCCTAAGGATTGTAGTGGAATTGAGGGACCTTCAAGTTCGGGTTCACAGTTCTCTGAAACTGGGGTCAGGTAGACAGGGCAGTGAGGAAGGCTTTTGGAACACTGGCCTTCATCAGCCGGGGCATTGAGTATAGAAGTTGGGAAGTTATGTTGTAGTTGTACAGGACATTGGTGAGGCTGTACTTGGAGTATTGTATTCAGTTTTGATCATCTTGTTCTAGGAAGGATGTTATTAACCTGGAAAGAGTGCAGAAGAAATTTACAAGGAATTAGCCTGGACTCAATGTATGAGTTGTAGGGAGAGGTTGGACAAGCTAAGACCTTTTTCTTTGAACATAGGAAACTGAGGGGGGATCTTATAAAATCATGAATGAATGCACTCAGTCTTCTTCCTAGGGCTGGGGAATCGAGGACGAGATAGTACCAGTTTAAGCTTAGAGGGGAAAGAATAAAAGGGAACCTGAGGGGCAACGTTTTTACATAGAGGGTGGTACGTATGTGGAATGAGCTGCCAGTGGAAGTGGTTGAGGCAGGTACATTAACAACATTTAAAAGGCATTTGGACAAATACATGGATAGGAAAAGATTAGAAGTATATGAGCCAAGTGCAGGGAAATGGAGTTAGTGTGGACAAACATTTTGGTCAGCATGGACCAGTTTTGGCCAAGTCTCTGTGCTGTAGGACTCTATGACTCTAAATAAGCCCCTTTATTTTGAACTCCCTCACTTGAGGGAAAAGACTTTTGTTATTCATCTTATCCATGCCCCTCATTATTTTATAAACCTCAATAAAGTCACCCTTCAACCTTCTACACTCCAGTGTAAGATGTTCCAACCTATCCAGCCTCTCATTATAAAGTCCTCCATTCCTCGTAACATACTGCTAAATATTTTCTGAATCCTCTCCAGTTTAATACATCCTTCCTATAACAGGATCACCAGAAATGCACACAGTTCTCCAGCAAAGGCCTCACCAATATCCTGTACAACCTCGACATGATGTCTTAATTCTCAGACTCAAAGGTCTGAGCAATGAAGGTAGGTGTGCTAAACGCCCTCTTAACCATCCTTTCTACCTGTAATGCATTGTCCACATCGTCTCTATCCAGGCCTTTCAGTATTCAGAATGTGCTAAGATCAATGAGAGGTGGCACTGCTGCCTCACAGCTCCAGAGACCCGGGTTCAATTCCAGCCTCAGGCGACTGTCTGTGTGGAGTTTGCACATTCTCCCCGGGTCTGCGTGGGTTTCCTTTGGGTGCTCTGGTTTCTTCCCACAATTCAAAGATGTGCAGGTCAGGTGAATTGGCCATGTTAAATTGCCCATAGTGCTATGTGCATTAGTCAGGGGTAAATACCGGATAGGGGAATGGGTCTGGGTGGGTTTCTCTTTGGAGGATCAGTGTGGACTTGTTGGGCTGAAGGGCCTGTTTCCATACTGTAGAGAACCTAATCTAATCTATATCACTGAATAAACACAAATTGCTGGAAAAATTGACAGATCTGGCAGCATACCAGCAGGACGGTCTTCACTTGAATTGGCAGGGTACTAATATCCTGGGTAGGAAAGTTGCTGGTGCTATTCAGGTGGGTTTAAACTAGCTCAGCATGGGGATGGGAACCTGAGGTGTAGTTGCAGTGCACAGCAGGATGAGTGTAGGGAGGACAGGGACAGGATTTCACAGTCACAGGAGTGTGCTGGCAGACAGAAGGCTGGTTTGAAGAGTGTCTACTTCTATGCCAGATGTATCCAAAATAAGGTAGGTGAGCTTGCAGCATGGATAGGTACCTGGGAATTTGATGTTGTGGCCATTTCAGCGACATGGATAGAGGAGGGTCAAGAATGGATGTTGTTGGTTCCAGGGTTTAGACTTTTCATTAAGAACAGGCAAGGCAGTAAAAGAGGGGGAGGTGTGGCCTTTTTAGTCAAGGACAGTATAACAGTCGTTGAAAGAACTTTTGACGAGGACTCGTCTGCTGAGGTAGTGTGGGCTGAGGTAAGAAACAGGAGAGGAGAGGTCACACTGCTGGGAGTTTTTTATAGGCCTCTGCAGAGTTCCAGGGAGGTGGAGGAGAGGATTGGCAAAATTATTCTGGAATGGAGTGAAAGGGACAGGGTGGTCATTTTTGGGGCTTTAACTTCCCCAACATTGACTGGAAATGCTATAACTCTAGTATATCGGATGGATCAGTTTTTGTCCAATGGGTGCAGGAGGGTTTCCTGACACAGTCTGTTGAAGGCCCAGCAAGAGGGGAGGCCACACTGGATCTGGTGCTTGGTAATGAACCAGGCCAGGTGTTTGATTTAGTTGTAGGTGAGCACTTTAGTGAGAGTGACCATAATTTAGTTATATTTAGTTTAGCGATGGAAAGGGATAGGAACATGCCCCAGGTCAAGAGTTATCGATGGGGAAAAGGCTATTATAATGCGATTAGGCAAGACTTAGGATGCATAGAATGGGGAAGCAAAATGTGGGGGATGGGGACAATCGAAATGTAGAGCTGGTTTAAGGAATAGATATTGCGTGTCCTTGATAGGTCCCTGTCAGGCAGGGAGGAAGTGATAAGGGAAGGGAACCGTGGTTTACAACAGAAATTGCATCTCTTGTTAAGCAGAAGGAGGAGGCTTATGTGTTGATGAGGTAAGATGGTTCAGATTAGGTGATGGAGAGTTACAGATCAGCTCGGAAGGATTTAAAGAGAGAGTTAAGAAGAGCAAAGAGAGGACAAGAGCAGTCTTTAGCAAATAGAATAAAGGAGAACCCTAAAGCTTTCTATAGGTATGTGAGGAACAAAAGGGTGACTAGGGTAGGAATAGGGCCAGTCAAAGACAAGTGGGAGGTTGAGTGTGGACCCTGTGGTGATCGGAGAGGTTTGATTAGATTACTTACAGTATGGAAACAGGCCCTTCGGCCCAACAAGTCCACACCGACCCGCGGAAGCGCAACCCACCCATACCCCTACATTTACCCCTTATCTAACACTACGGGCAATTTAGCATGGCCAATTCACCTGACCCGCACATCTTTGGACTGTGGGAGGAAACCGGAGCACCCGGAGGAAACCCACGCAGACACGGGGAGAAAGTGCAAACTCCACACAGTCAGTCGCCTGAGGCAAAATTGAACCCGGGTCTCTGGAGCTGTGAGGCAGCAGTGCTAACCACTGTGCCACCGTGCCGCCCAAACAAATATTTCTCATTGGGGGTGTTGACGCAGGAAAAGGAGAATATTGTAGCGGAGAAGAATGAGATATTAAATATGAGACTACAAAGGATTGAGGTTATTAAGGAAGAAGTGTTATCAATTCTAGAAGGAGTGAAAGTAGACAAGTCCCCTGGGCTAGGTAAAAACAATGAATGCAGCTGCTGGAAAAGCACAGCAGTTCAGGCAGCATCCAAGGAGCAGGGAAATCAACATTTCAGGAAAAAGCCCTTCATCAGGAAAGAGGAAGCCCCCTGGGCCGGTTGAGATTTATCCAAGGATTCTCTGGGAAGCTAGGGAGGAGATAGCAGAGCCTTTGGCCTTGATCATTGAGTCGTCATTGTCTACAGGTTTAGTACCAGAGGACTGGAGGATAATTGACCCAGGTAATTATAGACCAGTGAGCCTTATGTCTGTTGGAGGTAAAGTTTTGGAAAGGATTATAAGAGATAGGATTTATAATCTTCTCGCAAGCAACAATTTGATTTCAGATAGTCAACATGGTTTCGTCAAGGGCAGGTCGTGTCTCACAAACCTCACTGAGTTTTTTGAGAAGGTGACCAAACATGTGGATGGGTTTAGAGCAGTTGACGTGGTATACATGGAGTAAAAAGTGAGGTCTGCAGATGCTGGAGATCACAGTTGAAAATGTGTTGCTGGTTAAAGCACAGCAGGTTAGGCAGCTTCCAAGGAATAGGAAATTCGACGTTTCGGGCATAAGCCCTTCATCAGGAATGAGGAGAGGGTGCCAGACAGGCTAAGATAAAAGGTAGGGAGGAGGGACTTGGGGGAGGGGCGATGGAGATGTGATAGGTGGAAGGACGTCAAGGTGAGGGTGATAGGCTGGAGTGGGGTGGGGGCGGAGAGGTTAGGAAGAAGATTGCAGGTTAGGAGGGTGGTGCTGAGTTGAGGGAACCGACTGAGACAAGGTGGGGGAAGGGGAAATGAGGAAACTGGAGAAATCTGAGTTCATCCCTTGTGGTTGGAGGGTTCCCAGGCGGAAGATGAGGTGCTCCTCCTCCAGCCGTCATGTTGTTATGTTTTGCCGGTGGAGGAGTCCAAGGACCTGCATGTCCTCGGTGGAGTGGGAGGGAGAGTTAAAGTGTTGAGCCACGGGGTGGTTGGGTTGGTTGATCCGGGCGTCCCTGAGGTGTTCTCTGAAGCGTTCCGCAAGTAAGTGGCCCATCTCCCCAATGTAGAGGAGGCCACATCGGGTGCAGCGGATGCAATAGATGATGTGTGTGGAGGTACAGGTGAACTTGTGGCGGATATGGAAGGATCCCTTGGGGCCTTGGAGGGAAGTGAGGGAGGAGGTGTGGGCGCAAGTTTTACATTTCCTGCGGTTGCAGGGGAAGGTGCCGGGAGTGGAGGTTGGGTTGGTGGGGGGTGTGGACCTGATGAGGGAGTCACGAAGGGAGTGGTCTTTGTGGAACGCTGATAGGGGAGGGGAGGGAAATATATCCTTGGTGGTGGGGTCCGTTTGGAGGTGGCAGAAATGACGGCGGATGATACGCTGTATACGGAGGTTGGTGGGGTGGTAGGTGAGAACCAGTGGGGTTCTGTCTTGGTGGCGGTTGGAGGAGCGGGGCTCAAGGGCGGAGGAGCAGGAAGTGGAGGAGATGCGGTGGAGGGCATCGTCGATCACGTTTGGGGGGAAGCTGCGGTCCTTGAAGTAGGAGGACATCTGGGCTGTGCGGTGTTGGAACTGGTCCTCCTGGGAGCATATGCGGCGGGGACGAAGGAATTGGGAATATGGGATGGAGTTTTTACAGGGGGCAGTGTGGGAGGAGGTGTAGTCCAGGTAGCTGTGGGAGTCAGTCGGTTTATAGTAGATGTCTGTGTTGAGTCGGTCGCCTGAGATAGAAATGAAAAGGTCTAGGAAGGGGAGGGAGGAGTCTGAGACAGTCCAGGTGAATTTGAGGTCGGGATGGAAGGTGTTGGTAAAGTTGATGAACTGTTCAACCTCCTCGTGGGAGCACGAGGCAGCGCCGATACAGTCATCGATGTAGCGGAGGAAAAGGTGGGGGGTGGTGCCAGTGTAGTTGCGGAAGATGGACTGTTCCACATATCCTACGAAGAGACAGGCATAGCTGGGGCCCATGCGGGTGCTCATGGCAACTCCTTTAGTTTGGAGGAAGTGGGAGGATTGAAAAGAGAAGTTATTCAGGGTGAGGACAAGTTCAGTCAGTCGAAGGAGGGTGTCAGTGGAAGGGTACCGGTTGGTGCGGCGGGAAAGGAAGAAGCGGAGGGCTTTGAGTCCTTCGTGATGGGGGATGGAGGTGTACAGGGACTGGATGTCCATCATGAAAATAAGGCGTTGGGGACCGGGGAAGCGAAAATCCTGGAGGGGTGGAGGGCGTGGGTGGTGTCCTGAACGTAGGTGGGGAGTTCTTGGACTAAAGGGGACAGAACCGTGTCAAGGTATGCAGAGATGAGTTTGGTGGGGCAGGAGCAGGCTGAGACAATGGGTCGGCCGGGGCAGTCAGGTTTGTGGATTTTGGGCAGGAGGTAGAAACGGGCGGTGCGGGGTTGTGGGACTATGAGGTTGGAGGCGGTGGATGGGAGATCCCCTGAGGTGATGAGGTTATGGATGGTCTGGGAGATGATGGTTTGGTGGTGGGAGGTGGGGTCGTGGTCGAGGGGGCGATAAGAGGGTTCGGCTAAAAAGTGAGGTCTGCAGATGCTGGAGATCACAGTTGAAAATGTGTTGCTGGTTAAAGCACAGCAGTATACATGGACTTCAGTAAAGCTTTTGATAAGGTTCCACATGGCAGGCTATTGGAGAAAGTGCAGAGGATGGGATTGAGGGTGCTTTAGCAGTTTGGATTAGAAACTGGCTTTCTGAAAGAAGGCAGCAAGTGGTGGTTGATGGAAAATATCCAGCCTGGAGTCCAGTTACTAGTGGTGTGCCACAGGGATCTGTTTTGGAACCACTGCTGTTTGTCATTTTTATATATGACCTAGATGCAGACATAGGTGGATAAATTAGTAAATTTGCAGACGACACTAAGATCAGTGGAGTAGTGGACAGTGTGGAAGAATGTTACAGGTTGCAGAGGGACTTGGATAAACTGCAGAATTGGGCTGAGAGGTGGCAAATGGAGTTCAATGCAGCTAAATGTGAGGTGATGCACTTTGGGAAGAATAACAGGAAGGCAGAGTACTGGGTCAATGGAAAGATTCTTGGTAGTGTGGATGTGCAGAAGGGTCTTGGAATCCATGTACATAGATCCCTGAAAGTTGCCCCCTAGGTTGATAGTGCTGTTGAGAAGGCATACAGTGTCTTAGGTTTTATTGGTAGAGGGATTGAATCCCAGAGCTGTAATGTCATGCTGTAACTATACAAAGCGCTGGTGCAGCCACATTTGGAATATTGTGTGCAGTTCTGGTTGCCCCATTATAGGAAGGATGTGGAAGCATTGGAAAAAATGCAGAGGAGATTTACCAGGATGTTGCCTGGTCTGGAGGGAAGGTCTTATGAGGAAAGGCTGAGAGACTTGGGTCTGTTCTCATTGGAAAGAAGTAGGCTAAGAGGGGATTTGATAAGACATACAAGATGATCAGACCATTAGGTAGGGTAGACAGTCACAATCTTTTTCTGAGGATGATGACATCAGTTTGTACGAGGGGGCATAACTGAAATTGAGGGGTGATAGATTTAAGACAGATGTCAGAGGCAGGTTCTTTACTCAGAGAGTGGTAAGGGCATGGAATGCTCTGCCTGCCAATGTAGTTAACTCAGCCACATTAGGGAGATTTAAACAGTCCTTGGATAAGCACATGGATAATGATGGGATAATGTAGGGGGATGGGCTTAGAATAGTTCACAGGTCAGCGCAACATCAAGGGCCAAAGGGCCTGTTCTGCGCTGTATTGTTCTGTGTTCGATCTATGATGAGGAAGCAGAGTTAACATTTCAGGTCCAATGAACCTTCTTCAGTACTGATTGTAGCTGGGAAAAGATTGGCATTTATGCTGAAGATAGGTTGGATGGAGGGTGGAGGAGTAAATGATAGGTGAAAATGGAGGCCGGAGAAAGGGAGAAAACATCAACTGGGCAAACAAAGGAATGGAGAAAGTGAGGACTGCAGATGCTGGAGATCAGAGCTGAAAATGTGTTGCTGGAAAAGCGCAGCAGGTCAGGCAGCATCCAAGGAACAGGAGAATCGATGTTTTGGGCATAAGCCCTTCTTCAGGAATGGTCAGCCTGGGAGAATCAATTGCTGCTAATGGGGACTGTCAGTGGCTGATGTTGGGTTGTTTGTGGTAGCAGCCCATGGGATGATGTGCCTGGTGCATGCAGGTTGGGGTAAGGACATGGGAACAGGTGCTCAGGCCCTAAAATTACTGAACTCAATATTAAGTCGTGAAGACTGCAGGGCCCCCAAGTGGAAAATGAGATACTGAAAGAACATCTCCCTGTGAAAAGATGAGATCCAAGGATTTATGAAGTGATAAAGGTACATGGTTCCATGGTTTTGAACAACCAACAATAAACATAACTATACAAGCTAGGACAGGAATACAATGTACAATAATTGTACAATTTATTCCTAAAACACAGAATTAGCAAGTAGTAAATATGGGAATAGACTGTAATTGATCACCTTACTGTGCACATAAAATAACAAAATATGATTAAGATACAGATCCCATGGAGCTCTCAGTAACTCCCCTCAGATGATAATGACATGATAGGTCATGAAATCTTACTGGACTTCCCCAGGGTTTGTCTTTCTTAGCCTTGAAACACCCTCCCTAATGTATGTTCCCTTGTGGACTAATTCAGTGACTCCTCCTGCCCTGGCTCTATACTCCCCCGATGATTCCTGATGAAGGGCTTTTGCCCGAAATGTCGATTTTCCTGCACCTCGGATGTTGCCTGAACTGCTGTGCTTTTCCAGCACCACTCTCATCTATGATCCCCCGGAATCAGAAACCGCCAGTTTTTCAGTCACACATGTAACTCCAGATGTTCACTGACTGTTAGCTTCACTAAACCAACACTGACCAAGGATTTACCCTGAAGTCTAATCTTGCATGGAAACATGAAGAGAATGGTGCTTATGGGCTTTTTGACTCCTATTCCCAGTTGTACTGAAAATTGTATTGATGTGTTTGTGACACCTGGTCTCTTGTGAGTCACCACAACTTCGAGGACTTCTCCTCAGCCCTAACTGCAACACTTAACTGCTTAATATTTCCTAGAACTTGGCCTGAGGTCCAACAGTACAGAGATATTGAACTACCCTTGGGACTTAGAGTCATAGAGATGTACAGAAGGAAACAGACCCTTCGGTCCAACCCGACCATGCCGACCAGATATCCCAACCCAATCTAGTCCCACCTGCCAGCACTTGGCCTATATCCCTCCAAACCCTTCCTATTCAGATACCCATCCAAATGCCTCTTAAATGTTGCAAATGTACCAGCCTCCACCACTTCCTCTGGCAGCTCATTCCATACACGTACCACCCTCTGTGTGAAAAATTTGCCCCATAGGTCTCTTTTACATCTTTCCCCTCTCACCCTAAACCTATGTCTGGACTCCCTGACCCCAAAGAAAAGACTTTGCCTATTTACCCTATCCATGCCCCTCATAATTTTGTAAACCTCTATAAGGTCACCGCTCAGCCTCCAACACTCCAGGGGAAACAGCCCCAGCCTGTTCAGCCTCTCCCTGTAGCTCAAATCCTCCAACCCTGGCAACATCCTTATAAATCTTTTCTGAACCTTTCAAGTTTCACAACATTTTTCCGATAGGAAGGAGACCAGAATTGAACACAATATTCCAACAGTGGCCTAACCAATGTCCTGTACAACCGCAACATGACCTCCCAACCCTTGTACTCAATACTCTGACCAATAAAGGAAAGCATACCAAACACCTTCTTTGACTTAACTGATTGCCATCTACAATACAGTCTCTCAAGCACAGTTAACAATCAGTAAACAGAAAAATCTGCCCTGCCTCAGTCTCTTTCTGAAATAAAAACTCTGTCTCTGGAATTGTTTTTTAGTGATTGCTGAACCGCCTGAGTGGCCTATTAAAAACCTTTTAGTAAATCCTGTTCCTACCACAGGACAGAACTTAGTGTCTTGTAATGTTATGGTCAGAGAATTTTGTCTTCACAGGGACATAGACATACGCAGGAAATGGGTTTCATTCTACATTATTAATTATGGAAACCCAACATGTTTTTCATGTTCCTACCTCAAGGTATTGGAGGGCACTTTATCTGCTCAGTTGTCCTGGCAGAGATCAGTGAGCGCTGCACAGGTCAGGATCACAGGCCGATGCTTCAGGACGGAATTAAGGCAGTGTTGTACAATCAGTGGTGCAATCGTTTGGATACGAAAGTAAACTTGGGTCTGATCTGCTCTCTCAGAGGGGTGTCAAAGACCCCCATGCCACCAATTGAAAGATGAGCAGAGTAGCTCGTCCCAGTGTCCAGGTCATTATTTATCCCTCAATGAAAACACTTGTTTTCTGGTCAGTGTCATGTTGCTGTTTTTGGGAGCTTGTTGAGAACAATAGGTTGTTGAGCTATTCTGTGTGACAACAGTGTCCACATTGAAAGTGCCTCAATTGCTGTAAAGTGCTTTGGAATGTTCTGAGGTCATGAAAGGCACTGTAACAATGCGAGTTTCTCCTATCAATGGATGTAGAATGTGCTGGACAACCCTGAACTGTAAAGTGCATGCATTACCTGAACATTCAAGGGAACTGAAGCTTGGCATGGATTTTGTTGTTAATTTACCAGTGAACCAGACTTGTTTTACTTCAGAAAACATTGTTTAATCTGTATCTCCACCACTCTGCTTGTATTTTTATCCTGATGTCAAAATTACTCTGACAACTGCTGTAATTTTACATTGTTCTCAATCATAATGGGTGTTCAAGGAACTCTAACAGAAATTTCAAGGTATCCAACTACCTGCCCAGGTGCAATATTGCTGTTGCTGACTGACCATATGTTAGAGAAAACATCTGTAATGGGGTCACACTGTAACAGGGGGTCACTCCATAACAGGGGGTTGCTATGAAACAAGGGGGGAGGGAACCATTCCGTAACAGGGAACTGTTCTATAACAGGGGAGCACTCAGTAACAGCAGACAAAGAACAATGGTGTTTGCCCGGATTGCAAGTTGAAAATCTACGCCAGTCTCCCAAAGTGTCTGCCATCCCAAGTCCCTGTGCAACATAATGATGGGAATCGGGTCCACTCTATTTTGGTCATATAACAAAGAACAAAGGAAATTGGATATTGAAACAAACTGAAGGACGGTCACTGAATTCGAATTGCTAACTTGCTTCGCTATGTACAGATACTGTCAGACCTGCTGAGTTTCTCCAGCATTTTCTATGAGAGCTTAGTTTTGCATTTGTTTACTATTATTCTCCTTGAAACATTTAACCTGCTGATGTCATTTTACACCACGTTTTGAGCTGTGCAGAGTGTTGCTTTATTTTAATTCCTTTTATTTTATTTTTAAGAAACATGAAATCCAGCAGTGAGAGGATGGCTCAAGAGTGTGGTGCTGGAAAAGCACAGCCTGTCAGGTAGCATCCAAGGAGCAGGAGAATCGACATTTCAGGCTTAATCCCTTCATCAGGAAGATGGGCCAAATTACCTCCACTTGTGTTGTGAATTCTTGATTGTAAACTGGATGATATTGACTGTTCTTTTTCCAAAGTGGTACATCCTTAGAAGAACAAAAATGCATGTGTGACATATAAAAGGCAGTGTTCTGTGAGAGTACAGCTGCATCTTCCTCCGCTACATTGATGACTGCATTGGCGCCACCTCGTGCTCCCGCGAGGAGGTTGAGCAATTCATCAACTCCACCATCAAATTCTACCCTGACCTTAAATTTACCTGGACCATCTCTGACACCTCCCTCGCCTTCCTGGACCTCTCCATCTCCATTAATGACGACCGACTTGACGCTGACATTTTTTACAAACCCACCGACTCCCACAGCTACCTGGATAACACCTCTTCCCACCCTCCGTCCTGCAAAAATGCCATCCCGTATTCCCAATTCCTCCGCCTCCGCCGTATCTGCTCCCAGGAGGACCAGTTCCTCCACAGAACACACCAGATGGCCTCCTTCTTTAGAGACCGCAATTTTCCTTCCCACGTGGTTAAAGATGCCCTCCAACGCATCTCATCCACATCCCGCCCCTCTGCCCTCAGACCCCACCCCTCCAACCGTAACAAGGACAGAACGCCCCTGGTGCTCACCTTCCACCTTACAAACCTTCACATAAACCATATCATCCGTTAACATTTC
This sequence comes from Hemiscyllium ocellatum, assembly GCF_020745735.1. NCBI lineage: Eukaryota > Metazoa > Chordata > Chondrichthyes > Orectolobiformes > Hemiscylliidae > Hemiscyllium > Hemiscyllium ocellatum. The sequence continues at coordinate 787,491 of NC_083413.1, forward strand.
TGCCACCTCCAAAAAGACCCCACCCCAGGGATATATTTCCTTCCCCACCCCTTTCCACCTTCCGCAAAGACCGTTCCCTCCGTGACTACCTGGTCAGGTCCACGCCCCCCTACGACCCACCCTCCCATCCTGGCACCTTCCCCTGCCACCGCAGGAACTGTAAAACCTGCGCCGACACCTCCTCCCTCACCTCTATCCAAGGCCCCAAAGGAGCCTTCCACATCCATCAAAGTTTTACCTGCATATCCACTAATATCATTTAATGTATCCGTTGCTCCCGATGCGGTCTCCTCTACATTGGGGAGACTGGGCGCCTCCTAGCAGAGCGCTTTAGGGAACATCTCCGGGACATCCGCACCAATCAACCACACCGCCCTGTGGCCCAACATTTCAACTCCCCCTCCCACTCTGCCAAAGTCATGGAGGTCCTGGGCCTCCTTCACCGCCGCTCCCTCACCACCAGACGCCTGGAGGAAGAATGCCTCAACTTCCGCCTCAGAACACTTCAACCCCAGGGCATCAATGTGGACTTCAACAGTTTCCTCATGTCCCCTTCCCCCACCTCACCCTAGTTCCAAACTTCCAGCTCAGCACTGTCCCCATGACTTATACAGACTTGTCCTACCTGCCTATCTCCTTTTCCACCTATCCACTCCACCCTCTCCTCCCTGACCTATCACCTTTATCCCCTCCCCCATTCACCTATTGTACTCTATGCTACTTTCTCCCCACCCCCACCCTCCTCTAGCTTATCTCTCCACGCTTCAGGCTCACTGCCTTTATTCCTGATGAAGGGCTTTTGCCTGAAACTGCTGTGCTCTTCCAGCACCACTGATCCAGAAGAGAGGAGAAGTCAAGAAGACCCAATGAGAAGATATTGGTGGACATGGAATTGTGAATTTGTGGCCTGGTACAGGGCTGTCTTTCCAGGGGCTTCAACCCAGATCACCCAGCCACTATCCCAGCTGAGAGGTGGTGTGTGTCATAGCAGGAAAGAAATAACTCAGCAGGAAGTATTCACCAAGCTGTTAACTCTAACTGAAGCACAAGAAAATGACTGCTTAGCTTTAACATTTATTTCATGAAGACAACATTTAAAATATTTGTTAAATTAATAGACAACATTTAAAAAAACAATTGAGTAAGAATATTGCTGAGCATTAATCTTGTCTCCATTGTGAACCATCTTGTTTCTCTGCTGTGAGGCTCTGACAATCTACCTCACCCTTTGGCCTGACCTTGTTTGGCCCAGGGTAATGAAAGACCCGATGGAAGAACTGTTTCAGGCCCTGCATCAACTCAGCCTCTCAGTAGTTCAGCTTTGTAGCAGGCTGACCAGGGCCCCTGGCAGTAGGAAATATGCCCAATTTCCACGCATCATTTATCAGTCTGACTGCTACAGGCCAAGGCCACCTTCATTTAAAGACTCTCTCATACACCAGTCAGTGGAGCCTCTCGCCATCGCTATCCCTTGGGGAATACAAGGGGCAAGTGTGGACCTGAAGACACACATGGGACAAAGGCTATGAGTGCTGTCCCACCCTGATAGCCGGTCTGACCGAAGGAAATTTGAATATGGTTTCAGGCATAATTGGACTAAATTCTTAGTTAGTTGGATGTAACCTTCAGAGCTCACATTTTGAAGTAAACATATGGAATCAACATGTGCTTTGTGAATGTTACTCACACATTATTCAATGTAATCAGAAAGGTCACATCCCAAAGAGACAGCTTAGATGCCTTTAAAAATGTCTGCAGTCAACAGCTGACAATCACAATTAAGACTGACAGGAGAAGGTTTCTCAGCCACCATTTCTGTATTATAAATTAATTCCTGAAAAATTCTCTTCTTCAACTCCTCCTGGAGAAAACTATTCTCTCCAGGCATGTTACGGGATCACAGTGATATATGCTCAGACAGTCTGTGTGAAATGAAGAGTTCAGTAACCCTTTAAGTGCTGAACCAGCAATCTGTTCCCGCTCACCTACTCTTTAAGAAGAGGCTGAAACTGAAGGTTGGTGGTTATCGTCACTCCGAGGACCCTGACGCTCTCCACCCTTTCAACCTCAACTCAGTTAGTGTCGGTCGGGGCGTGTTCTTTTTTTCTGAACTCAATGATCAGTTTGTTAGTTTTGCTGATATTGAGAGGTTTGTTGTTCTCATTGCATCACATCGCCAAGTCCTTTATCTCCCTCTGTACTTCGTCTTGTTGTTAGAGATCCGTCCCACCACGGTGGTCTCATCGGCAAACCTATAGATGACATTTGTTCAGAATTTGGCTACAGGGAGTACAGTAGGGTGCTGAGGGACACAGCCGTGGGTGTACGGGGAGTACAGTAGGGGGCTGAGGGACACAGCCGTGGGTGTACAGGGAGTACAGTAGGGGGCTGAGGGACACAGCCGTGGGTGTACGGGGAGTACAGTAGGGGGCTGAGGGACATAGCCGTGTGTGTACAGGGAGTACAGTAGGGGGCTGAGGGACACAGCCGTGGGTGTACGGGGAGTACAGTAGGGGGCTGAGGGACACAGCCGTGGGTGTACGGGGAGTACAGTAGGGGGCTGAGGGACACAGCCGTGGGTGTACGGGGAGTACAGTAGGGGGCTGAGGGACATAGCCGTGTGTGTACGGGGAGTACAGTAGGGGGCTGAGGGACACAGCCGTGTGTGTACGGGGAGTACAGTAGGGGGCTGAGGGACACAGCCGTGGGTGTACGGGGAGTACAGTAGGGGGCTGAGGGACATAGCCGTGTGTGTACGGGGAGTACAGTAGGGGGCTGAGGGACATAGCCGTGGGTGTACGGGGAGTACAGTAGGGGGCTGAGGGACATAGCCGTGTGTGTACGCGGAGTACAGTAGGGGGCTGAGGGACACAGCCGTGGGTGTACGGGGAGTACAGTAGGGGGCTGAGGGACACAGCCGTGGGTGTACAGGGAGTACAGTCGGGGGCTGAGGGACACAGCCGTGGGTGTACGGGGAGTACAGTAGGGGGCTGAGGGACACAGCCGTGGGTGTACAGGGAGTACAGTAGGGGGCTGAGGGACACAGCCGTGGGTGTACTGGGAGTACAGTAGGGGGCTGAGGGACACAGCCGTGGGTGTACAGGGAGTACAGTAGGGGGCTGAGGGACACAGGCGTGTGTATACAGGGAGTACAGTAGGGGGCTGAGGGACACAGCCGTGTGTGTACGGGGAGTACAGTAGGGACTGAGGGACACAGGCGTGGGTGTACAGGGAGTACAGTAGGGGCTGAGGGACACAGGCGTGGGTGTACGGGGAGTACAGTAGGGGGCTGAGGGACACAGCCATGTGTGTACAGGGAGTACAGTAAGGGTCTGAGGGACACAGCGGTAGCTGTACAGGGAGTACAGTAGGGGCTGAGGGACACAGCCGTGTGTGTACGGGGAGTACAGTAGGGGGCTGAGGGACACAGCCATGGGTGCACGGGGAGTACAGTAGGGAGCTGAGGGACACAGCCGTGGGTGTACGGGGAGTACAGTAGGGAGCTGAGGGACACAGCCGTGGGTGTACAGGGAGTGCAGTAGGGGCTGAGGGACACAGCCGTGGGTGTACAGGGAGTACAGTAGGGGACTGAGGGACACAGCCGTGTGTGTGAGTTTGCACATTCCCCTGTGTCTGCATGGTTCCATCCAGGTTATCCGGTTTCTTCCCACAGTCCATAGGTGTGCAGGTTTGTGGACTGGCCTTTCTAAATTGCCCCATAGTGTCCAGGGATGGACAGGCTAGGTGGATTAGCCATGGGAAATGTTGAGTTACAGGGATAAGGTGAAGGGATGGGTTGGGTAGGATGTTCTTTGGAAGGTCAGTGTGGACTTGATGGGCTGAATGGACTTTTTCTGGACTGTAAGGGTTCTATGATTCCACAAGTCACCAAGCCTGTCAAAGGTTCTGATGATTTCCAAGGCAATAATACAGAAAGCTTGAATACAAAATGAAATATTTTTCATACTGGTACAATGGACAATGAAGAAGGTTATCTAAGATTGTGAAGGGATTTTGATCAATTGGGCTGATGGACTGAGGAGTGGCAGATGGAGATTAATTTGAATAAATGCAAGATATTGCATTTTGATAAAATGAACAAGGGCAGAAATTATACAGTTCATGGTCTGGCCTTAAGTAGCGTTGTTGAACAGAGATCTCGTGGTTCAGGTACATAGCTCTTTGAAAGCTTTGTCACAGGTAGATAGGGTGGTTAAGAAAGTATTTTCCAGGCTTGCCCTTATTGCTCAAACCATGGAGTATAGGCTTTAAGATATCACGTTGTGGTTGTAGAGTATATTAGTGTGGTCATTTCAGCAGTACTGTGTATAGTTCTTGCTGCCCAGCTGCAGGAAGGATATCATTGAATTGGACAGGGTTCAGAAAAGATTTACCAGGATGTTACCGGGACTGAAGGATTTGAGTTATAACGAGAGGCTGGGAATTGTCTCACTGGAGTGTAGGAGGTTGAAGGGTGACCTTATAGAGATTTACAAGGGGCATAGTTAGATGAATGACAAAAGTCTTTTCCTGAGGGTGGGGGTGTTCAAAACTAGGAAGCATGTTTTTAAGGTGAGAAGAGGAAGATTTAAAAGGGATATAAAGGGCAAATGTTTCACACAGAAGGTAATTCGCATGTGGAATGAACTGCCAGAAGAAGCAGTGATGCAGGTACAGCGACACCATTTCAAAGACATTGGACAGGTGCACGAAGAGGAAAGGTTTAGAGGGAAATGGGTCAAATGCAGGCATGTGGGACTAGTTTAGTTTTGGAACTTGGTTGGGATGGGTGAGCTGGGATGAAGGGCCTGTTTCTGTGAAGTATAACTCTATGACTCTTTGATGATTCTCGTGACCAACTTGTTACATTGTTCATTGGCCTAATTCTTCCTCAAGGAATCTCAGATATCATCCAGTGTAGTAAGAACACCTACATTCAGCATCATGTTGGCTTTCTCTACATGCTCCAGCAGAATCCTTGAGGATATTTAAATATCACAAATATATAGAAACAAGAACCAATGAAGTTGAAAATCAAGAATTTTCTTCAGAATCTCGAGAGCAATGATCAGTCAGTGAGAGTAAATATTAGTGGAGAAGTACCACAGTGTGATGGATAGAGAGAGAGCACCAGAGCAAGCTCACTGACAATATATGCTGGGGTGAGCCTCTGATTCAAAGGTACTCAGTGCCTTATCAAGATGTCTGGCTTTGGTAGGGAGATGCCCATTCAAAACCATCCATCTGCTTTTCCTGCTGAATTTCCTCCCTCTTCCCTTCCACCTTGAATCCTCATTCACCTCTTGCCTGGTTTCATAAGCATTTCCAGGTTTCTATCTGGGTGTATTGCCAACTGCTGTCATACTCTCACTGGCACTGGCTGTAATGAACAGCTGCCAGAGTTCAATGGTGGGCAGAGGGCTTGAATTTATGGGCCCCCCAGCATGCGCTGGCAACTTACATGTCTGGTTGATACTTGATTTGACAGGCCTTTCCCAGGGGAAGCATTGTGGGGTTCTCCTGGCTTTCCAACCATTGGATAAGATCACTGCTATCTCAATTAAATACTATCCAATGTGTATATAAAAAAAATTCCATTTGTTGCTCTGTCCCAGCTCAACTGGCTCATGCAGTCCATCAAAACAAGTCAAACAGAAAATAATTCACATGAGAAGTATGAATGTTGAAACAAAGTCGTAAGGTTTTGTCATGGCATTTAGCCCCAACACTCAATTCACACCTGACATAAAATAACAGGAAATGCTGGAAACACTCAATAGGGCTGGCAGCATCTGTGGAGAAAGAAACGGAGTTAATGTTTCAGGTCTGTAATATTTCATCAGAATATTTTACCCTCAGCCACAGACACCCGTGTTGAGGCAGCAGCTTTTATTGGATGCGCACCAGGTCCAACTCACCAAGTATCAGCAATAAAACAAGAGGAAATGGTGACTGCCTACACCCAAATGGGAAACATCACTGGAATAGATATTGTATTGCATTTCCCTGTAGTTGACTGCAGATTCGTACTTTGATAAAACTACAATAATGATATCACTATTATTCTTGTTTTATGTCAGTATGATGGGAATTTTGTTAATGTTGACAGCTCCATGGACAAAACAGGCCCACCCTGAATCAACTTCAATTGAAATGCAGGATACAATTGAAAAAGAGATTCTGAAAAGAAATATCAAGTCGTTAATTTGGTTAACAGTTCCAAACTACACAAGCTGCATGGCTGAAATTTAAGTTAATGTAGAACATAGAACATAGAACAGGACAGTACAGAACAGGCCCTTCAGCCCACGATGTTGTGCTGACCACTGATCCTCATGTATACACCCTCAAATGTCTGTGACCATATGCATGTCCAGGAGTCTCTTAAATGTCCCCAATAACCTTGCTTCCACAACTGCTGCTGGCAACACATTCCATGCTCTCACAACTCTCTGTGTAAAGAACCAGCCTATGACATCCCCTCTATACCTTCCTCCAACCAGCTTAAAACTATGACCCCTTGTGTTGGTCATTTCTGCCCTGGGAAATAGTCTCTGGCTATTGACTCTATCTATGCCTCTCATTATCTTGTATACCTCAATTAGGTCCCCTCTCCTCCTCTTTTTCTCCAATGAAAAATGTCCGAGCTCAGTCAACCGCTCCTCATAAGATAAGCCCTCCATTCCAGGCAGCATCCTGGTAAACCTCATAGAACATAGAACATAGAAGGATACAGCGCAGTACAGGCCCTTCGGCCCTCGATGTTGCGCCGACCGAATCCTACCTAACCTATACTAGCCCAATAACTTCAAAATGCCTATCCAATGCCCGCTTAAATGACCATAAAGAAGGAGAGTTCACCACTGATACGGGCAGGGCATTCCATGAACTCACAACCCGCTGTGTGAAGAATCTACCCCTAACATCTGTCCTATACCTACCACCCCTTAATTTAAAGCTATGTCCCCTAGTAACACCTGACTCCATTAGCGGTAAAAGGTTCTTAGTATCTACCCTATCTAAACCCCTAATCATCTTATACACTTCTATCAGATCTCCCCTAAACCTTCTCTTCTCCAATGAGAACAGCCCCAAGTGCCTCAGCCTTTCCTCCTCTGAACCCTCTCCAAAGCATCCACATCTTTCCTATAATAGGGCAACCAGAACTGGACGCAGTATTCCAAGTACGGTCTAACCAAAGTTTTATAGAGCTGCAACAAGATCTCACGACTCTTAAACTCAATCCCCCTGTTAATGAAAGCCAAAACACCATATGCTTTCTTAACAATCCTGTCCACTTGGGTGGCCATTCTAAGGGATCTATGTACCTGCACACCAAGATCCCTCTGTTCCTCCACATTGCCAAGAATCCTATCCTTAATCCTGTACTCAGCTTTGAAATTTGACCTTCCAAAATGCATCACATCTCATTTATCCAGGTTGAACTCCATCTGCCACCTCTCAGCCCATCTCTGCATCCTGTCAATGTCCCGCTGCAGCCTACAACAGCCCTCTATACTGTCAACGACACCTCCAACCTTTGTGTCGTCTGCAAACTTGCTGACCCATCCTTCAATTCCCTCATCCAAGTCACTAATAAAAATTACAAACAGTAGAGGCCCAAGGACAGAGCCCTGTGGAACACCACTCACCACTGACTTCCAGGCAGAATATTTTCCTTCTACTACCACTCACTGTCTTCTGTTGGCCAGCCAATTCTGTATCCAGACAGCTAAGTTCCCCTGTATCCCATTCCTCCTGACCTTCTGAATGAGCCTACCATGGGGAACCTTATCAAATGCCTTGCTGAAGTCCAAATACACCACATCCACAGCTCGATCCTCATCAACTTTTCTAGTCACATCCTCAAAGTACTCGATAAGGTTTGTGAGGCATGACCTGCCCCTCACAAAGCCGTGTTGACTGCATTTAATCAAGCCGTGCTCTTCCAGATGGTCATAAATCCTATCCCTCAGAATCCTTTCTAACACCTTGCAGACGACAGACGTGAGACTTACTGGTCTGTAATTGCCAGGGATTTCCCTATTTTCTTTCTTGAAGAGAGGAATTACATTTGCCTCTCTCCAGTCCTCAGGTGTGACTCCATAGGAGAGCGAGGATTCAATGACTTTCACAAGTGGCGAAGCAATTGCATTTCTCATTTCCCAAAGCAGCCGAGGACAAATCTGGTCCGGGCCTGGTGACTTGTCAATCTTAATGTTTGACAAAATTTTCAGCACATCAGCTTCCTCTATCTCTATCCATTCCAGCATGCAGACCTGCTCTTCAAAGGTTTCATTCACTACAAAGTTAGTTTCTTTTGTAAAGACAGAAGCAAAAAACTCATTTAGGGCTTCCCCTACCTTGTCAGACTCCACACACAAATTCCCTATGCTATCCCTGATCGGCCCTACTCTTTCTTTGACCATTCTCTTATTCCTCACATAAGTGTAAAATGCCTTTGTGTTCTCCCTAATCCGTTCTGCCAAGCCTTTCTCGTGCCCCCTCCTGGCTCTCCTCAGACCATTTTTGAGCTCCTTCCTCACCTGCCTGTAATCCTGTAGAGCTGAGCTTGACCCTAGCTTCCTCTACCTTATGTAAGCTACCTTTTTCCTTTTGACGAGAAGCTCCACCGCTCTCATCATCCAAGGTTCCTTTATCTTACCCCTTCTTGCCTGTCTCAGAGGGACATATTTATTCATCACTCGCAACAACTGTTCCTTAAACAGTCTCCACATGTCTATAGTGCCTTTACCATGAGATAATTGCTCCCAGTCCATGCTTCCTAACTCATGTCTAATTGCATCATAGTTTCCTCTTCCCCAATTAAATATCCTCCCACTTTGCCCAATCCTCTCCTTCTCAATAGCTATGTAGAATGTGAGGCAGTTGTGGTCACTATCTCCAAAATGCTCTCCCACCACAAGGTCTGATACCTGCCCCGGCTCGTTTCCGAGCACTAAGTCTAGAATGGCCTCTCCCCTCGTTGGCCTGTCAACGTACTGAGTTAGGAAACCCTCCTGAACACACCTTACAAAAACAGCTCCATTCAAATCTTCTGCTCGAAGGAGGTTCCAATCAATATTGGGAAAGTTAAAGTCGCCCATTACAACAACCCTACTATGTCCACACTTTTCCAAAATCTGCCGACCTATGCTTTCTTCCATCTCCCTGCTGCTATTGGGGTGCCTGTAGTAAACCCCTAATGAGGTGACTGCTCCCTTGCTGTTCCTAATTTCCACCCATACTGACTCGGTAGGCAGATCTTCCTCGACAATGGAAGCTTCTGTAGCTGTGATACCCTCTATGATTAGTAGTGCTACACCACCTCCTCATGAACACCCCATGCTCTAAACCCTGGAACATCCAACAACCATTCCTGCCCCTGACAAACCCATGCCTCCGTTATGGCCACAACATCATAGCACCAGGTACTGATCCATGCTCTAAGTTTGTCACTTTTATTCCTGATACTCCTTGCGTTAAAGCAAACACACTTTAAGCCCCTTAACTTGTTTACAAACTGACACTAGATCCTTTGATTATTCTAAATGTAAATTGCCTTAACTTTTACTCAGTTCTATTCTAAACTGGGATTCATTTCTAGGTAGGGATTATTCTATATTTAAACTGCCTGTCACCTTGTGTAAACTTGGCTCAGTTGGTAACAGGGAGAAAGTGAGGACAGCAGAAGCCGGAGTCAGAGACGAGAGTATGGTGTTGTAAAAGCACAGGCGATCAGGCAGCATCCAAGGAGCAGCAGGATCGTCATTTCGAGCATAAGCTCTTCATCAAGAATGAGACAGTGGCCCTAAGAAATGAGAGATAAATGGGAGAGGGGTTGGGGCTGGGGGTAAGGTAGCTGGGAATGCGAGAGGTAGATGTAGGTGGGGGTGAAGGTGATAGGTCAGAGGGGAGGGTGGAGCGGAGAGATGGGAAGGAAGATGGACAGGTTGGACAGGTCAAGAGGGTGGTGCTGAGTTGGAATGTTGGATCCGAAATAAGGTGGGGAGAGGGGAAATGAGAAAACTGGTGAAACACACTAATCCCGTGTGTTTGGAGAGTCCCAAGGTGGAAGATAAGGCATTCTTCTTCCAGGCATCGTGTGGCTAGAGTTTGGCGGTGGAGGAGGCCCAGGACTTTCATGACCTTGGCGGATGGGAGGGGGAGTTAAAGTGATTGGCCACAGGGCAGTGGGGTTATTTAGTGTGTGTGCCCCAGAGATATTCTCTGAAATGTTCTGCAAGTTGGCATCCTGTCTCCACAATGAAGAGGAAACCACATTTGGAGCAATGGACACAATAGATGACATATGTGGAAGTCCAGGTAAATCTCTGTCAGATGTAGAAGGATGCTTTGGGGCCTTGGATGGAGGTGACAAAAACAGAACCCCCTGGTAGTCACCTTCGAATCCACCAACCTCCGGATACATCGCATCATTCTTTGCCATTCCGCCACCTACAAACAGACCCCACCTCCAGGGATATATTTCCCTCTCCATACCTATCTGCATCTTCATTCCCTCCGCAACTCCCTTGTTAGGTCCATGACTCCCACCAGCCCACACGCCTCTCCCAGCATCTTCCCCTGCCTCTGCTGGAAGTGCAAAACCTGCGTGCACACCTGTCCCTTCACCTCTCCCCAAGGCCCCAAAGGATTCTTCCGCATCCAACAGAGATTTATCTGTCCTTCCACGCACATCATCTCCTGTGTCTGATGTTCTCGATGTGGTCTCCTCTACATCAGGGAGACAGGATGCCAACTTTCGGAACGTTTCAGAGAACATCTCTAGGACACACACATTAACCAACCTCACTGCCTTGTAGCCGAACACTTTAACTACCCCCCACTCTGCCAAGTGCCAAACTCTAGCCACTTGATGCCTGGAGCAAGAATGCTTCAACTTCCCCCTTGGGAACCTCCAGCCACATTGGATCAATGTGGATTTCACCAGTTTCCCTATTTCCCCTCCCCCTACCTTATCCCAGATCCAACCTTCGAGCTTGACAATGCCAACTTGAACTGTCCTACCTGTCCATCTTCCTTCCCACCTATCTGCTCTACCCACCTCTCCGACCTATCACCATCACCCCACCTTCATCTACCTATCGCACCCCTATCTACCTTTCCCCCAGCTCCACCCCCCTCCCATTTATCTTTCAGTCCCCTTGGCCTACCCCCTCATTCCTGAAGAAGAATTTATGCTCGAAACAGCGACTCTCCTGCTCCTCAGATGCTGCCTGGCCGGCTGTGCTTTTCCAGCACCACACTCTACAACTCAGTTGATAACAAACTTGCCTCTGACTCAAAGAGAGTTGTGGTCCAATCTGTATTCCAGATCCCAAGCAAAGACTGTCTCAAAGTAATGGGGGAATTCTGCAATAAAGACAGAAGATTACACTTCGGAACTGAAAATCTGTCTGTTTCATGAGTTCAGGTGCTACAGGGGTTGAAACACTAATTAAAGAGAAGATGTTTGAGCAGTATCTTGACCAAAATTCATTCCTCAAATAACATCACCGGAAAAATAATTTGGTCATGTTTATTGAGTGATTTCGCTTTGTGCAAAGTGCCTATGTTTTCTGACATATCAATTTCTGCACTTCAAAATAATTCATTTCATATGAACAGCTTTGTGAGATTTCTGAGAGATGTTATAAAGCAACATAAATGCAAAAATGACATTTCTAACGTGAACCCATTGGTTAAGCTGTAGCCTATAATGAACTCAGATAATTATGTCTATGGCACAGACCATTCAGGAACAGATCATTCAGCCCAACTGGTCCATTCTAGTGTGTGCATTTCTCACAAACCTCCTTCCAGCCTACATCATCTAATGTCGTCAATATATTCTCATCTAAATGAATATTTATACATGCATGTGAACACACATCTGACCCTTTCAAGTCGTCTATAAATGATAAATTACTGGGTTTGCATTGTTTTTTTCAGATCACACCAATAACAGTGGAACCTTATATTTGAATCACAGAAGTTCATTATTTTTTTCTTTGCTAAGCAGCTCAAAAATGATGTTTACTTGCGTTTGAGTATTTCACCAAGGTTACCTAATGAGTTGCAGGTCCACCTATTTTGTAATAGTGCTCTGATGTATGTATATGGAATGGAGAGTAATTAGACTTCATTCAGTGATTTAAGTTCTTGACCAGCAATAATTGCTGTGTTCCCACAATGGGTCAGAAAGAATCACTGGTCACTCAAGTATGATGCACTGACCACTTCTCAAGTAATCCTGATAATTAGCAAAAACCTCTGGGTGCGAATAACGGGAGCTATTTTTGGCTCTGCTAGCCGGGATGTGATGCATGTTACAATTTAAGAGCCAAAAGCTGTTTAGAATTAACACTGAAAAAGGGTAAAACTATGCTTCCCTCCTGTGCCTATATCTGAATTTTTTTTATTACACCCAATGAATCACTAGTTTCAGCATAACAAGATGCCATTTGTCTCAAATCAGTCTGGACTACTGGTACTTGTTAACTTTGTTGCCTCTGTGGGGCTGCAGGCTCTTTTTAACTCCTTCATGCCCACAATAGAATTATTAAAGAAAAATAAGAGGCTGTCAATGTGTGGGGGGGTTAGGGAGAAAGGTGACTTGAAGAACCAATGAGATAAAGAACAGGAATGATAGTTTTGAAAGCCAGATTACAATTAATGCTTATTTTTAAAAAATAATTTTGGTGGCTATAAGGTGAACAAGCTCCTTGTTGTATTGTATTGTCTAATCTGGAAGGTTGTTGGTTCCCTTGTGAGATGTGGCTAACTCTGCATATTCATAGTTAGTGCTAGAAGTACATTTTTGAATGAGACAATATCAGTGGACATAAAATATTTAATTATGGATGTAGGTTTGCTCGCTGAGCTGGAAGGTTTGGTTTCAGATGTTTCATCATCATACTAGGTAACATCACCAGTGAGCCTCTGGATAAAGCACTGCTGGTATGGCCCGCTTTTAATTTGTGTTTAGGTTACCTTCGGTTGATGATGTATTTTCCTGTGGTGATGTCATTCCCTGTGGAGATGCCATTTCCTGTTCTTTTTATCAGGGGTGGTAAATGGGATTGAAGTCAATATGGTTATTGATAGAGCTCTGGTTGGAATGCCATGCTTCTAGGAATTCTCGCGCGTGTCTCTGTTTGGCTTGTCCTAGGATGGATGTTGTCCCAGCCGAAGTGGTGTCCTTCCTCATCTGTATGTAAAGATACTAGTGAGAGTGGGTCAACTAGCCACAAAAAGACATGACCCTCTCTCACTAGTATCCTCACATACAGATGAGGAAGGACACCACTTCAACTGGGACAACACATCTATCCTAGGACAAGCCAAACAGAGACATACGAGAGAATTCCTAGAAGCATGGCATTCCAAACAGAACTCTATCAACAAACACATTGACTTTGATCCCATTTACCAGCACCTGAGAAAAAGAACAGGAAATGGCATCACCACAGGAAATGACATCACCAACCCAAGGAAACCTACACACAAATTAATACAAGTGAGCATTACAACCAGTACTTCATCCGAGGCTCACTGATGATGTTACCCATCGTATGGTGACGAAACGTCTGAAACCCAACCTTCCAGCTCAGTGAGAAAACTGACATCCAGAACCTCCACCTGAGCGACAAATCTTCTCAAAACTCGCTATACAATTATACTTTTCACAGTTGAACAGGGGTGTCATTCATGGTGCTCTTGTCAATATTTATTTCTCAATCAATATATAAATCAGTTTCCGTGGTCACTGTCACACTGTTATTTATTAAAGCTTGTACTGCATAAATTGGCTGCATGTTTCTTGAATCACAATAGTGCTGCACATTTTGCCTTTAACTGATGTAGTGATGTTTATGTTATACCAACATACAAATTTGGAACAGGGAATGCCATCAATCCCTCAACCTTGCTCTACAATGCAATAAGATAATGGCTGATCTCCCATAATATCATAATTTAGAAGTGGGTTACATGGTATTAAAAGATGCAGCAGACCTTTATTACAGCTTAATGGTCAATTTAAGTTTTACATTCACAGCCACATCGATTTCTGGGCTGCCTTTAAGCTGTTTGGTTGCAAATAGTAACATGCTGCAAGTGGCCCCAGTTTTGATGGAGTCTGAGATCTTTATACCTTCAGGTCACATGTTATACAATGGTGATGACATAAAAGTACATCTCTTAAAGATATGCTGCACACTAACTGTGAGACATAAAATAACAAACAATATTTCACTGGGTTTAAAGACTTTAAGATATCCTGAGGCCATGAAAGGCTCAGCGTAAATACAAGTCATTCCTTCTTTGACAGAAGGCAGATAGAATACAGTTAACAAGGCATTGCTTTGGTATGGCTACAAATTTTGTTTTTGTACCTCTGCTTTGTCTTATTTTTTAAGATGGCTGGATATTACACTGCCAGAGGTAGAAAATATCTTTCCACGTGCTAACAAACACCCGAAATATTTTGCCATCTTTTTGTGGTTAATTGTTAACACAGTTGGTTCAAAATAAAACTGGAACAATTCCTTCTATCTCCTGAAAGAAACTTAGATCTAGCTGAAAACCGTGAGAAAAAATCTGATGATATTCAGACTAAGTTGGAAAGGTCATGTTTTCATGTTGATAAATGCTGCTCATAAAAATGCAATGAAATCTCACCAAATAGTTATGACATTAAGACTAAATTTTTTTGTTGAAAAACGTAACTTAGTGCATGCGTTTTGATTATGAAAGCAATAACCAAACTTCTTCAACACCTGATGTGGCTTGGTTCAGAGGGCACAGACGTAAGAAAATGCACCTGAAAAGAGTAATTCATGATAGAAATTACTAAGCACGGTCGGAGTTTTGCCCACTGGTTGGAGTACCACATTGCCTCTCCCTTGGAGACCTAACGTCATTCCAAGCTAATCAGGTCCCCTCCTGGAAGTATCAAGTGTCTCATTTGATTGAGCACCTAGTTGGTTGAAGAATCGCACCCCAATCAAATAGCCAACCAGAGCGTTACATATCTCTAGTGCCACTTTAAGTGATGGCCATTGCTGATATTACAGCCAAGTCTGCAGAAGGAATTGGTGCTCGATTCCCAGCTGGAGATCATGTGGACAAGGTAGGAGTTGTTGGCAAGGGAGGATTGAAAGAATGAATGGTGGCTGGCCAAGCCTGTGATCAGCCTCTGAGTCAGGCACCCTCCCTACGAGATTTCTGGTAAAAGCAACAGGGTTTACTGGGCAGCCTCCTTGAATGTTGAGCCCACATGTGCTAGATATGGTTCTGATGTGGAGATGGAAGAAGCTTAATATCACACCCGCCCCCCCCCCCCCCCCCGCCCCACCCTCCTCACCCCTTCCCAGCCCTTACTGCACAGACTCTGTTCAGGGAAATACAATAGGGTCCACACCCCAATTCTCCTGTGACACCCTTCCAAACTTTCCTTGGATGGACACTATTAAATTCTGCTCAATGGGTCTAATTTGAATGGTGTCATTGCATTGTTCATCTCTCCAACGCATTTAAAGCTAAAAATGATTGGGGGGCCTGGCGGGGTGTGAGGTGGAGGTGCGAGACACTGCTCAATTACAATAAGGAAAAAAGGATTGAGTCCTAATAACCACATTATTACACCAAGAAGTCAGAACTGGGGTTGCAAATTGAGACACCCTAATAGTACAGAGAGCCTATACTTAACATTGTACACTCAGTTTGCTTCCTTTTTATTGTGTGGTTAGGAGAATTTTAATTTCTTTCTTATATTTTGTTTCAGTTCTAGGAAGAAAAGTAAAACAGTGACCATTTGACATTTTTGTTGGAAGTTCTCAGCTAGCCCTCATGCTAATGTGGTGCCCTGTGCTTTTCTCCAATTTCCAAAGTTCTGCTAGACTTTGACAAAGTTTTGCAGGTGCGTGTTTCTTTAATGAGAGCTTTGAAAAGTGCTGGAATGGTAACAGTGGAGCTGCTGTCTCTAACTGAAGGTCTGCTTTTCATTAACAACCAACAAATCAAATTCCTCTCCACCAGCACCCAAGGCTGGATCTCAACTATCATGCCGCAATCATTATATGCTGGGCGGGAATCCATTCAAAAAATTATAAGCCACACTGTGTGACAAGCATGTAACTGAATCAGCTTTCAATCTTTTTTGCAGGAGGGAGTCACTTGGTTTCTATTTAGGACAGAAGGGAAACTATAGGTTATTAAGGTTGTGAGGCTGAGTAACTGTGTGAAATGGAGAACCCCCTGGGTAGAACACAGGGCATGATAACTAGAAACAGACCAGGCAGAAGGTCCATTGCTGGTTACTGATTGAGATGCAGTTTACTACTGTACAGGAAAACACTGTTGTATTTTAGCCACTTACTCTGACTGGCCCAAGTATCGTACAGGTCTTTTCTCGAACTATTATAACAAAATATTTTAAAGTCTTCACTGTTAGACTGAAATGTTGCTCGGGCAAACTTTGCATTGGCTGTACTGAGGTTTCCTATAGCACATGAACATAGATCCGTGTCTGGTTCAGGAGGAGAGCGGCAGCCTGCAGCAGGCTTCCTACCACTTCATGTGCAGGAACGTTCTGACAGATCGCGAGATTGACACTGTGTATGGCCACTAATTATGGGAAAGATATCAAGAAGTACCATTTTGGGTGGGTGGGTTACTTTTGATGGCTTTTAACAACATGAAATATTGCTAAAAATTGATTACAATTCTCAGTTATCAACTTAAAAGCCCTTATTTATTAATTTTTCAAAACAGGTTTGCCATAAAATGAAACAGATTAATGCTCTTGGTGATTAAATAATTTTCTGACAAACAGCAATATTAGGATTCCCTCATTATTTTGAGGAACATTGTTTCTGTCCTGGGACAGGAACATGGATTATGAGCAGTGGTGATTAGTGGATGCTGTTCAGGAAATTCCAGCAGTCCGATGGGCTGTTAGCACACAGCCGACTGATTCATATGTCATCTGCTAGCTATAAACTCCAAATTTGCTGTAAACCCATTATTTAAACACACTTGAAATAAGACATTGAACAAGTTAATTAGCTTGGTAATTAGAAACCAACCACAATGTTAGAAACACATTCCATTTGTGATACCAGAGCATGCACATCTCTGTAATAAAAGTGCGTTTGAGCATTTAAGAAAATGTTTGAAACACTAGTGAAGCACTGCCCTGCAAATCACTTTCTGCTTCATTTTGTGAATAGGTTACCTTTCAACACACTTAAAACAAGGATGATTTAATAGATTGCTTTGTCCTAATGAAAAATACCCCTGCCTCAACCTAAACAAAGCATCTAATGTGTGGTTGGCTTTTTTTTCTTTTAGCAAGGCGGTTCTGTGCTGATAAGACCATTGCCTGCTATTCTCCAAGGACTATAGCTCCTGGAAGACTGCAACGGACCTCATCCCCTGTTACTTCTGATGCGGGTGATCCTCCGACTCCATGGCGCCAACCACAACATGTTACCCACCGTGAGAGAGCAGGACGCAGGCACTGGTAGTCAGGAGTTATCGTCTATCATACTGATTGACGAAACCAAGAGTGAGTAGAAAAAATAAACATGAACAGAGACTGCAGTGTGTAGGACAGTCAGCTGGGAGTTTCAGTATTTGGCCCCAGTGATCCCAGTCTCATGGTGGGTTATCTTTTCCTTCTGCTATCATTTATCATAACTCTAGGGCCAGGGAGAAACAAAACTTGCAACATTCTATTGGTTAGTTTCATTCTACTTTCTGCTTCCCCCCAACCCGTCTTCCTTTAAACAACACCCTATCACTTCCCCCCAACCCCCCCCATCAAAGTTCCACCTCTTCCCATTCCCTGAAGCATAGTGAAATTTAACACCAGAGCAGGCTCCTATTATACCACAGACCAATTCAAGTAATTAACCTTTGTTATTTTATTGATCCAGAAATTCATGCATATTCATTTCGCACAGATGAACTGAGTTAAATATTTAACCAACATTTACGCTAAACTATGTTAAAAGAAATTGCTTTCTGAGGACATATTGTTTCTTTTCCTATTAAGTACCATTCTTATCACAATTAATCAAAAAAATTGGGATGGATCTTTCGTAAATTCAGGGGATACAGAATTAATTGATTGTTGTTAGAAATTACATTTAAGTTGCCAATATTAAACATTGCTCACACTGATACAGTATGTGCTCAGGTATGGCTCATTCATTTCAGTGACTTTTACCTATTGGCTTGTCACTTCAGTTCCTTGTACATTGCTGGTAACGTTGTCAGATGGGGTGAGGAGTCACATGGGGCCGGGAGTTGGGTGTCACATGGCAGTAGAGTTGGAAGTTGCTGAGCTCTTCACACTGGCTTCTGAAGGTATCTGCTGCAATTCTGATGCTGGAGCGACAGACCCTGCACACTGCCAGACACCAGCACCAGAGTAATCTCTGTACAGCAAGCTCCCAAATACAGTAACTTGATAATAACCACATTGTCTGTGTCAGAGGTGTCAGGTTGAAGGAAGAATGTTATCCAGCAGACTGACCGGAACATCTCCAACCTCCTCTGAAACAGAATCAGAGGTTTATTTGCTTCTGCCAAACAGAGTGAATGAGAAAGGAGATTCACTTTAATGTCAGATTCTTAGGATAGCAGCCCAGAAACGAGAATGCAACCAACTCAGAGCAAACAATAAATGCCTAATAAAGAGAGTTTTCTTCTGTACATAAGGAGTCTTTGCTGATAATTATATGATACCATTGGTGTAAAATTAATAGCTATAGAATAAAAAACAAAGTGAGAAACAAGGTTACATTTGGAAATTGTGTCCTTCAGGGTGAATCTCCATGAACAGGGAGTTCTGCTTGTTTGATGTTAATATTTAATCATGGAAGAACTCAACCACTTTCTCATAAGACTCAAGCTTTTGATGGTAATTGTATAAAGGGACCATATCTCTAACACTGTCTGCTATTCTTCTAACAATTCTTTCAAACATGTATTTTTACTATACAACAACACACTGAACAAAGTGTATGCGATCACAGATGGCTTGGTTTCAGATGGATAAATCTCAAATAAAATATTTTATGAAGTATTGACAACAGGAAGTGATCTTCTGATGGTCAGCAGCAAAGATATGAAAAGTAGTTTTGTACCTTTCCAAGCTGCTAGCCTGGGTTGGGGCTCTAACCTTCCTAGGAGAAAGTGAGGACAGCAGATGCTGGAGATCAGAGTCGGGAATGGGGTACTGGAAAGGCACAGCAGATCAGGCAGCATCCGAGGACCAGGAGAATCGATGTTTCAGGCAAGAGCCCTTTATTCCTGATGAAGAGCTTATGCGCCAAACGTCAATTCTCCTGCTCCTCGATGCTGCCTGACTTGCTGTACTTTTCCAGCACCGTGCTCTCGACTCTAACTTTTCCAGCCCCTCTCTAACTGCCAGGCCTCCTGCTAGGGCTTTTTCCTGGAACTGGCTAATGAAGATGGTGAGGTGCTGGGTCCTTCGGGCTGTAGACCCGAGCAGAATGCCTGCAGCATGGAAAGACAGCAACTCACCACAAGAAGAAGGCGCTGCTGTTGCAGGACCATGTCCTCTAAAGAGGTACTTGCCGAAATAAACAGTGGTGGAGGTGCCAAGTGTTCCATGTGGCGGAGCACCTCTGCTGGGGGTAGCTGGTAGTTGTGACTGTGCCCAACCATGAGGAAGGTTACTCTGAGGTTGGTTTTGTGGAGCTGTCAGTTTAGCCTCAGCTGATGGTGAATCATCTCTGACCAGGCCATTTGGAGATAGGAACGCATTGAGCTTCTGACCTGGCACTTGTATCCTTGACAATCTGCCAGAGCCAAGCTCAACTCTGCCGGATCAGGAGATTTCACCCAACATTAATGTAAAGAAAGTAGAAAATGAATAAGTTGGGAAACTGTGTTTTGATACTGTCAGCTTGAGCTAGTCAGGTTATGGATCTTAGATAATAGGAAAATGTCCAGCAATGTCATATCTACAGTGCATTAATATATCAGTTAGAGTTCAGGCAGGTTCCAATCAGAGAACATTGACATTAAGGCATTTATTTGGTATTGCTGAGAACAAGTGCCTTAACAAAGGCTGGGATTACAGAAAGGATTTCTCATCACTAATGTTCGGAACATATTGGTTTGCATGATTTTACATTGAAAGTAAATAAATAAATAAATAAAAATGGATCTTCCACATGGACTTTGAGACAGAGTGTGATGGTTCAGAAGAATTACAGGTAGAGCCTCGGGATCAAACACTAAATAATATTTGACTGAACTTTACATGATCTGAATTAGCTCCATAAAATTTAAGTTAGCACCACTTTACCTTGGCTTCCAACCTCGCAATGCCTCCATTTTAAAATTCTCATTCTTACTTCCAGGTCTCTTAAACTCTCTCAAGTTCAATCAATGAGTTTGTATTCACCAAGTTCTATCTCTGATCCCTTCCCATCTCTGCAACTTGCTCCAATTGTACAACCCTCCAAAATACCTGCTTTTTGAACTCTGGCCTTGTGCGCTACCCAAATTTTTCTGTCTCCACTAGCAGAGAACATGCTTTCAGTTGTCTAGACCCTGAGCTGTGGATGTCTTTCCCCAATCTTTGCTGCCTCTTCCTCTGTCCCTCCTCTCTATGAAGATTGTTCTCCATAACTGACATTAATGTTGTTTTTGGTTACCTCTTTCACTGTTTCCTGATGTAGCTCATTGTCAAACTTTATTCTGTTTTGACCCTGTGAGACACCTTGTGACATATTACTATATGGAAATGCAAGATATTGTTATGGTTAATGATCCTAATAGAAATACATAAGCCTATATTAACAAGACTGTTGATCACAACTTCGTATGGATATAACTTTAGATGTTTGTAACCTCCACATTTTATAAAAAATATTCTCCTGTGTTTATCTATTTGATTCATTATCTTACACTTATTATCTTCTATGATGTCAAGCTGCCTGTATCTCGATTGTTTTATTTTTAAGGTGCAGTAATAACAGCCTGTCTCAATTTACTGCCAAATTGCAAATCTCAACCAATCAGAAGTCAGAAAAGTAACTACAGTGTAATCGTACCATCATTCACGCCCACAGGTCACAGTGGAATATTGATACATTAACCTCTCAAGTGACAATACTGTCTCCCACAGCAGAGCTGCATGCAGAGACAGACGCGGGAGAAAGAAGGTGATTGACTTTTGCAGACAGAAAACGTGTTATATATTAGCCTTGTCAGCCATCATAAAGTATTCCCCTAAGTATCAGTAAATGTGCAATCTGTCCACTTCCTTGCACAATCCCCCATCCTCCCAGCAGCATTCCCATTCTAACTCAACAACGTCCAGCTCTTAACAGCTGCTTAAAGCTGATACAAGCACCTTCTATCTCTCAGCAGGCTGTTCTTACATAACCATTTATTTTTCCAGATATTTTTAAAGAGCCTGCAGGATTTAATTATGTACACAGACACTCCTATAAACTCTATTCTGAGAGCTTTATTGACTTTTCAGTGGTGCCTGCATATTCCTACAATTAAAGCAAATAAAACTTTCCATTTATGCCAAACTTTGACCAAGTTTGTGTTTGCTGTAATAACATTATTCTGCACATACAGATAATAGATATCATGATCAGCCAAGCTTTTTCAACTTCCTCATCTTTTCTGTAATCTATTGGTTCCTTCACTCTCAGAATCTAATACAAACCCCAGCCTAGAATCTTAGACCATTAAAGTGACAAGGGCAGTGACAAGGGCAGTGACAAGGACAAGTCGATATGATCAACCTGATTCATGTTTTAATTTTGTTTTGGAACACTGTGCAAGGTGTGATTGGTCTGCTTTTTCAAGAGTTTGTTGCTCAATCTGGGACTGGGTAGTTCAGTCTTTTCACATTTCTTTCAATTACCAGCCAGTGACTGATAGATTAAAGTTCTCCAGCTGAATGATGACCAGATATCATGGGTTCCACAAGAAAGGGAGCTGGAGAGTGAGAGGGGGAAGACAGGGAAAGCTGTTGGCTTTGTCTGCTGTTTCCAGTGTGATTCCTTGCTTTTTTACAAGACTCCTGCTACCCTGCATTCAATACAGCGTGTGACATTTCATACACAGCAGGCAGCCACAGGCACACCAGGCCTGTCTGTAGAAACCTACCTTTTTTTCCCATATATCTCCAGTGGAATTATGCACTTCAACTGCTCTCTGAGCTATTCTAATTTCCCTTCCCCTCTTTAAGCTGCCCTGTGAGCCATGAGTATGCATTAAAATCTCCCTAAAACAGTTACCCAGAGGCAATGTAATTCCAAAACAAGCACCTAACACTTCACAGCTAAGAAGTAATGGATTAATTTGAACCTAATGTCGCCCCAGTTTACTGCTCCAAATGTTCTGCTGCAGACATAGCCCGGAGGCATAGTGTTGTGGCATGAACACAACTCCTGGAACCGCAGCTACAGTTGGCTTAACATCTGTGCCTCACATTTACCATGTGCCTCATTATCCTGCGCCCCACTGTGCCTACCTGTCCCAATCAAGCTTCTCAGCCACAGGCTATCCAATTTTTCCCCAACTAAGAATCTTTGTTCTCTTTCTCACTTACTAAATTTCTGAGGGACCTCTGTGCCCTTAGCAGTAGGGGTTTCTGTACAGGCATACCTTATATGTTCTGCAGACTTTTAACATTTCTTTAATAAACAAGGAGTAGGAGAGAGAGAAAAAAAAGAAAAAAACATAAAAATGCTCCAACCTGTCACTAAATAAATCTTTTCTTTCCCTGCTGCTTCTAATACGGAACCTGAACACATCAGAAAGTTGTTTGTTTGACTTTATGGGGTTGATTTATTTTGAGAGTGTAAAGTGTGAACACTGGGATCGGCAAGCATGCATTTTTGAGTTGAAGAAACCAGAGAAATGATTAGAGCCTACTTTTCAAAAGAAAATATTTTTTCTGAATAGTAAATGTTTTTACTGGGCACCACCTGATTTAACTTGAAAAGCTTGTTTCCAGTGAGGCCCTGAAGTATAAAATATTTGTTACCAAAGCCAATTAAAATATAAAAATAGATTAAACAGTCACAAGTATGCACTAAAATACTAGTTTACATACAAGCTATAATAGGTACATTGTTGAAATGCTGTAATTACTGTGTGGATTTTGGGTTCTGGAGGCTTGCTAGATAGACATGAATCGAGATCCAAGCTTGTACAGTATTGTGCTTACATTGGACGTATGGAACTGATCATGTGACATTACATTGATGACATCACCATTCCAAGACATTGAATAATTATCCTCACTTGGAAAACTTTAAATAAACTTTCCAACCCTGATTTCAAAATATGATAAAAGCTTACAAAACATCTATTCAGCACCATTTCCCCAATGTCCACACACTTGGGATTCCCAGAATGATGATCATTTAGATTTTTTCAGGTAGTTGTAAAGAATTAGCCTCCATCTGTTTTATTTCAGTAATAGCCATAAGAGAAATATTCCAGTTCCTCTCCTTTTGTGCAGGATTCTGCTGAGTCTATATCTATTTCCTGCCCACCTCAGTATCAAAAACCCGAATGTTTCTCTTCCTCCTTAAAAACATTTGTTTGACACAGCAAACATTTAATTGACCATAATGCTGGATTGAAATTAATACTGTGGATAAGATTTGGTATGATAAGGAAAATATGAAGGCCTTTTTCCAAGCCATGGGACTGTAGAGACTTACGAGACAAATGGAAACAACACAGCCCATTGTGCTTACGCAGGTTTCTCCAGTAAAGAAAAGCTATGATTAAAAGTTTCTGATGATTTCCCCATCAAATGCCTGCAACTTGAACATATTAGGCAAGATTTGAGTGCAAACTGCCTCCCTGTTTTACTAATTTGCATTTCTACTCAGTTGAATTGTTCAAAGCAACAGGATGATTTTAAGATGGGCACTGAATTCAAAAAGTACTCTGGCAATGCTTGTGTTTTCTGTGTAGCAATAGCAGTCAGAAAGGCTGGATGCCATTTTTGTCTCAAAGATAATTACACAATTACATCTTTCAATATGACTTGCATCATGGCCTAAGCTTGTTCGCAATGGAAACGTGTTTGAGCAACATTTTTCAAGAAGGTTATACGATCAAAGTTAAAATAAGGGATCTAGGAATCTCATCACATTCCATCGATCCAGCTTTAATTTTTCACAATTGCTTAAATGCTTTTACAAACCAAAGCACAAAGTTAACCTGTTTTACATCTATGATCTCTGCTTACTTACGGCTCGCTTTTTTGATAAATGCAGAGGCTGTTACAATGTACTCCCAGAGTTCCTCACACAACTTTCAGCAAAAATACAGAAAAAGGCAGCAATGCAAACAACTCCCACACAATTTTTACACATTTCCTAAAATGTAGAATATATTTATGCATTGATTGATATTTGCTTATTTTGATGGTGGCATATGGCTCAGTGGTTAGAACTACTGCCTCACAGCACCAGGGACTTGGATTCGATTCCACTCTTGAGTGACTGTTTGGAATTTGTACATTTCCCCGTGTCTCATGGGATTGCTCTGGTTTCCTCCCACAGTTCAAAGATGTGCAGGTTAGATGGATTGCCCATAGTTGAGAGTGTGTTGCCGGAAAAGCACAGCAGGTCAGACAGCATCCGAGGAGCAGGAGAATCGACATTTCGGGCATCACACCTTCATCAGGAATGAGGCTTGTGGGTCGGGGCTGAGAGATTAATAGGAGAGGGGTGGGGTGGGGGAAGGTAGCTGGGGAAGTGATAGGTGGATGAATGTGAGGGAGAAGGTGATAGGTCAGAGGGGGCGATGATGGACGGGTCCAGAGGGTAGTGCCGAGTTGCAGGCTTGGTACTGGGATAACGTGGGGAAAGGGGAATGAGGAAGCTGTTGAAATCCACATTAATCCCGTGTGGTTGCAGGGTTCCAAGGCGGAATGTGAGGCGTTCCTCCTCCAGGCATCTAGTGGTAACAGTTTGGCGGTGGAGCAAGCCCAGGACCTGCATGTCCTTGCTGGAGGGGAAGGGGAGGGTAGGGGGAGTTGAAGTATTTGGCCATGGGGCGGTGGGATTGGCAGGTGCGGGTGTCCCAGAGATGCTCTCTGAAACCAGGTGCAATAGATGACAGTCAGAAATTCACCTGTACCTCTACCAATGTTATCTACTGCATCCGTTGCACCCAATGTGGTCTCCTCTACATCGGGGAGACAGGATGTCCTCTTGCGGATCATTTTGCCCTACTGACCCATCCATCCAACCCCCCCACTCCCGACCTATCACCTTCTCCCTCACTTTTATCCATCTATCGCTTTCCCGGCTACCTTCCCCTAACCCCAACCTCTGCCCATTTATCTCTCAGCCCTGACTCACAAGCCTCATTCCTGGAGAAGGGCTTATGCCTGACACGGTGATTCTCCTGCTCTTCGGATGCCGCATGACTGGCTGTGCTTTTCCAGCACCACACTCTCCACTCTGATCCCCAGCATCTGCAGTCCTCACATTCTCCTCTGGATTGCCCATAGTGTCCAGGGATGTGCAAACTAGGTGGATTAGGCTAGGAAATGCATGGTTACAGGGATAGGGTGGGTCTAGGTGGGATGCTCTTTGGAGGGGTAGATGTCGACTCGATGGGCCGATTGGCCTGCTGCTGCTCTGTGGGGATTCCATGATATGTTTAAATTGTATTTTGCTTATGTCATATTGATAGGATTATTAAGAAGGCTTATGGTGTATTACTTTTCACTAGCAGGGGAACTGAGTTTAAGAGCTGCAAGGTTATGCTGCAGCTCTATAAAGCCCTGGTTAGACCACACTTGGAATGTTGTGTTCTGTTCTGGTTGTCTCATTATAGAAAAGATGTGGAAGCTTTAGAGAGGGTGCAGAGGGGATTTACCAGGATGTTGCCTGGACTGGAGGGCATGTCTTATGAAGAAAGGTTGAGGGAGCTAGGAGTTTTCTCCTTGGAGTGAAGAAGAATGAGAGGTGACTTGATAGAGGTGCACAAGATGATGAGAGGCAAAGATAGAGTGGATAGTCTTTTTCCCAGGGCGGAAATGTCTATCACAAGGGGACATAATTTTAAGGTGATTGGAGGAAGGCTGAGGGGAGATGTCAGAGGTCGGTTCTTTACACAGAGAGTGGGGTGTGTGTGGAATGCACTGCCAGCGGTGGGAGTAGAGTCAGAGACATTAGGGATATTTAAGCGACTCTTGGATAGGCACATGGATGATAATACAATGTAGGGCATGTAGGTTGGTTTGATCTTAGAGTAGGATAAAAGATCAGCACAATATCGAGGGCAATGTTCTCTGTTCTATTACTTCTTTCTTTGTTTGCAAAACTTAACTCCTTCAATTTCGTGCAATGGATTTGTACTGGAGATCAGCCAAGATCCAATAGATTAACAGGCTCCAAGGATCAAATGGTCTCCTCTTCCTGCTGTTTCCATGATCCCATTGCAAAAGTGATCACCTTACAAAAGTGCCTAATTGGCTGTGCAATGCTTTGGTGCAGGTGCTATGTAAATACTTTTTCTTTCCTTCCAATACCAAAAGAGTAAATAGACGTTTCAAATACAGCTAATCATTTTCTTGCTGATAACTTAGATTAGTATAATCTGGATGGGGTGAAAAATTGCCAGCCTGTTCTGAAATATTTCCAATGTTTTTACGTCAGTGTTTACAACTTAAAATTAAAAAACATCTGGAACCAAACATCTGGAGCCACAGAGGAGAAACAGATCCTGACAAATGGGAAAGCGCAAAGACATCTCCACATTATCTACAATGACATCTTCACTACAAGAGAGAAGAAGGCTATTCAGCCAATTATATCTGTACTAATCCTACTAAGACTTCACCAGGACAGAGTTGTTTTTCCTTTCTTAACCACCAGCAGTGACCATCTTTCTTAGGAAACCAATATTATTAAAAAGACTAATTCCCTTATCTTGTGAGTGCATATGTTTTAATTCATGAACAATTCATCAGTGGATTGGAAGGAATGATAATTTGACAAACGACAAAACCACAGTTCTTCTGAAAATGATCAACCGACTGAAAAGTGATATTGACCACTTGAACCAACTCAATGAGCTTGCTGACAGGTGATTGCAATTATGCAATGATCTCACTGGCCAAGAGTGCACAAACTCAATAAGCTTATTGATTTATGATTCCATTAACTCAATGCTTTCACTGACTAGTGATCACACCAGTTCAATATTTTCAGTTAACGAGTGACTGCACAAGCCTCACGATCTATCGTGGTCTGTTGTTAGTGAATCTTTAATAAACTAGGAACGTTCATATTACACATACATCCAGAATTCAGGAGACTGAAACTCAAGTGCTGACATTAGATTGGCACGTGCAGCAGATGATGTGCAACTGGGAGGCTTCGTTCTGTAGCTGAGTGTGCCTCATTGACCACTGCTCTCATCCACAAAGTAACTCTGAATCAGTGTGGAAACAGGCCCTTCGGCCCAACAAGACCTAATCGACCCTCCAAAGAGTATCCCACTCAAACCCACTCCCCATTATTCTACATTACCCCTTAGTAATGTGCCTAACCTACACACCCCTGAACACTATAGGCAATTAGCATGGCCAATTCACCTAACCTGCACATCTTTGGACTGTGGGAGGAAACCGGAGCACTCAGAGGAAACCCACGCAGACACAGGGAGAACGTGCAAATTCCACACAGATAGTCGCCCAAGGCTGGAATTGAACTTGGGTTCGTGGTGCTAACCACTGAGTCATTGTGCCACCCCAGAGCATGGTTGTTTTCATCCATGCAGCTTCCTCATTGGCTGGTTGCATTTCAATGCCATTAGAGAAAACATAATATTGACAGAATTCTAATCTCAAACACCTTGGAAAAAATTTAAACTTAGAATAGAAAATCCTCAGGTTTATTCAAATGTTTAGCAATCTGTATAATATGGTTGTGAGCTTCAACATAGCCAAAAAGACTTGTACTTATGTCATGCTTTTCACAAAATGCATAGATATAAAGCATGTGTAACTCAAAACACTTTTCAAACAATGAAGCACTTTTTGAATTATTGTTCCTGTTATAATGTAGAAAATGCAGCAGTCATTCTGTGCATACCAAACTCACACATAAAGGGAACCTCTGTTTAAAGGAACGCGACTCTAATAACAAAGCGATATTGATCAGATCATGACATTGATAGAAGGATTTCTATTTCTGTTGGCAGGGATAGTATCCCTTCCATTCTTCAACTAGTGCTACAAGGTCTTCTACATCCACCCAAAATGATGAGTGTTCATATTAACTTCTAACTCAAAGGACCGTACCTCTAACAGTGCAGTACTCTGTTCATACTGCACCCCGAATGCAGCTTTGAGTTTTGGGCTCAATCCTGGGACCTCGCTACCAACTGAGCATAAACCTGAAGTGGTGAGAGATTGTATCTTGGTGGATATCTCAGAGTTCCTGCTTCAGCATGCTTAGGTGCTGGCTGGAGATCTGAATCCAAAATTATCTTTTGGATTAAAACAAATCCCCAGCTATTTTGCTTGAACACAAATACATTATTATGATGGCTAGATTAGATTACTTACAGTGTGGAAACAGGCCCTTCGGCCCAACAAGTCCACACCGACCCGCCGAAGTGCAACCCACCCATATCCCTACATTTACCCCTTACCTAACACTATGGGCAATTTAGCATGGCCAATTCACCTGACTCGCACATCTTTGGACTGTGGGAGGAAACCGGAGCACCCAGAGGAAATCCATGCAGACACGGGGAGAACGTGCAAACTCCACACAGTCAGTCGCCTGAGTCAAGAATTGAACCCGGGTCTCTGGCGCTGTGAGGCAGCAGTGCTAACCACTGGGCCACCGTGCCGCCCACTATGGAATTGCATAGAACTCTTCCCACGTCAAAATAATCCTGCTGCACATATTTAAGAAAATAAACTGACCAAAATTCTTCATTATCAAGACAAACACTTTCTCTTTGCGATTATGATGCATTTCATTGAACGGCTATTTATTCTTATGTAACTTAGTACCAAGTAAATATCGTTGAAATCCCCAAAAGGAACTCAAAACATATGTTCATGTTGCAAACCTGGCAAAGTTAACAGAGGAATTCTCCTTCTTTTTCCCTAATTTTAAATAACCAGGCTGTGCTCCAACTCGGAGGGTGGGGGATGCAGGCCACCTCTCAGGGTTAGTTCAGAGCATCAAATGAAGAGAATAAAAGTAATCTTTGTTTAGAGGAACACAAGTCGATTGGAAAGAATCAATTCTAATCAAACTGCCTCTACTTTAAAAGGACAATACCTACAGATGCATCACTCAATGTGTCAACAGCTGTCTCTCAAAGGTTATGCTATCAATTTGCCTTTTGTTGTGACCGTAGACTCACTTCAAAGATCATAAATAGCTCCCTGTGAGTCACTGCAGCATCCCACTCTCTGGGATCTCATCTAATATACCACGAGCAAACTTTCCAGACACTTGTTTCCACTTTTGAGATTTTCCACTAGATTTCTGTGGTACTTTGTATGGCACTGTCTCACTCTTTGAAAGACATTATGCAACAGTAGTGTTTAATAGTGTCCGGCCTTAAGCCCTTGCTTCATGGCTTGGCCAGATATATCCACACCTGGCAAAATGCCCAGGTGATCTTTTGGGATTTATACTTGGAATAAACTTTAATGACGTGAACTAAATTATCGTACACACACACACACACACACACACATATTTTATATATATATATGCATACATCAAGTGCATATCCATGAGACAGAAAAAGCCCACAGTTAACATGAAGGTTGAGAAGCTGACATAAACCTTTAAGTTTCACTCATTTTCGTTCTACTCCTATTAACCTGGGACATATAAAATAGCTCATAGAAATGTGACATTCTCGATCAAAAACAACCAATAAAACTTGTCAAAATGAGGGCAGTTCTTGTTCTCTCACGCACTGTTTTGCATGTGACTGAATGTCAGGAAATTAAACTCGACTGTAGCCCTCTCCTACACTCATTGCTCAAAATATAAATCTTGAGAACTTCAGGCAAAATTAAACAAGATCTGACAAATTTTGAGTGGAGAAATATAATAATTATATTCCTAAA
The DNA here is from genome assembly GCF_020745735.1 of Hemiscyllium ocellatum. Taxonomy (NCBI): domain Eukaryota; kingdom Metazoa; phylum Chordata; class Chondrichthyes; order Orectolobiformes; family Hemiscylliidae; genus Hemiscyllium; species Hemiscyllium ocellatum. The sequence goes on from NC_083413.1 coordinate 817,648, forward strand.
TTCACATTTTAAACTCATTCTAGGAGAATTCAGCAATGTGTCAAGATCCTTTACACTGCTGAGAAAAAGTGGGACCTGAATTAGTTTGAAATGCTCCTTTGAAGTTTTATTCTCTATCTATGTTCTCAATATTCTTCTCTTGAATCAGTAGCATCTGTATCAACAAATATAAGACACAGCAGTTATCAGAAACTATCGCCGATTGTTGTGGTGTATTTGCATTTGAAAAGAGCTTGAGGACAGATATTGTTCTCTTTGCTTGAGTTTTCAGTCTGAAGATTCGAGGAGAATAATTCCTTCCCCTTCATGTGAAACTATCATTGCTTGTACGTGGGTCATTCTGCGATGTATGGCTGAAGATAATTATGAACAGACTATGTCATTGATTTCTAATCAGCTTTCTGAAATTCATCCCATATATTTCTTTCTATTTTCCTGCCTCTCAGATATTCACAGACATTTACATCTTGTTGATTTTGGTTGTCTTTTCAGTGACGTGAAAGCCAGGTGCAATTCTGTGAGAATTATTGACACAGGAGAGTGTGGAATACAAGAATGAAGCATGGAGAATGTGTTAACAGACAATGCAGGAGGATGTCGAAAAGTGTGGCCCTGGAGAAGCACAGCAAGTCAGGCAGCATCCGAACTGCAGGAGAATCAATGTTTTGGGCATAAGCTCTTCATCAGAAATTCTTAATGAAGGGCTTATGCCTGAAACGTCGATTCCCTTGCTTTTCGGATGCTGCCTGACCTGCTGTGCATTTTCAGCATCACTCTTTTCGACTCTGATCTCCAGCATCTGCAGTCTTCACTTTCTCTCAATCCAGGACGATGTAGCACATGCCGTAATGCAAACCACACAGAATACACTCTCATTCACAAAGGGAAGGTGAGGACCTATTGATATTATTGCTGGACTGTTAATCTAGAGAAATGGATAGTATTCTAGGGACCCAGGTTCAAATCCCATCTCAGCAGATGGTGGAATTTGAGTTTAATAAAAGAAAATCTGGAATTAAGAATTTACTGATGACCATGAAATCATTGCCAATTGTTGGAAAAACCCATCTGGTTCACTAATGCCCTTCAGTGAAGGAAATCTGCCATCCTCACCTGGTCTGGCCTACATGTGACTCCAGACCCACAGCAATGGGGTTGACTCTCATTTGCCCTCTGAAATGACCTAACAAGCCATTCAGTTACAATTGCTACAAAGTGTCAAAGAAATTAAACCAAATGGATTACCTAGCATCAACCCATGACTGGAAAAAAACACCAAAACAGCTCTGTCAATGCTGCAAAATCCTCCTCACTAACATTTGGGGTGCTAGTGCCAAAATATTACAGACTAGTCAAGCAATAGTGTGACATTGTCTGTCAGGCATTATTCTGTGAGTATGACTATGTCCCAGACACCACCATCACCATTCCTGGATATGCCCTGTCCCACCAGCAGTACAGACCCAGCGGAGAGGGCAGCATGGTAGGATACAGTCAGGAGGGAATTGCCCTGGGAGTCCTCAACATTGACTCTTGAACCCAAGAATCCTCATGGCTTCAGGTTAAACATGGGCAAGCAAACCTCCTGCTGATTACTATGTACCGTCGTCCCTCAGCTGATGAGTCAGTACATCTCCATGTTGAACAATATTTGGAGGAAGCACTGAGGATGGCCAGGGCACAGAATGTCCTCTGAATGGCAGATTTCAGTGTCCACCCACCAAGAGTGGCTTGGCAGCAGCACTATCGATTGAGGTGGTCAAGTCCTAAAGGACATGGCTGCTAGACTGGGTCTGCAGCAGGTGGTGAGGGAACCAACAAGAGGGAAAAAAACATACTTGACCCCATCCTTACCAATTTGCCAGCTGCAGGTGCATCTGTCCATGACTGTATTAGTAAGAGTGACCACCGCACAGTCCTTGTGGTGACAAAGTCCTGCCTTCACATTGAGAATACCCTCCATTGTGTTGTGTGGCACTATTACCATGCTAAATGGGACAGGCTTTGAACAGACTTAGCAACTCAAAACTGGGCTTCCATGAGGCGTTGTGGGCCACCAATAGCAGCAGGATTGTACTCCAGCACAATCGGTAACCTCATGGCCCAGCATATCCCCCACTCAACCATTACCATCAGGCCAGGGGATCAACCCTGGTTCAATGGAGAGTGCAGGAGGGAATGCCAGGAACAGCACCAGGTATACCTGGGGATGAGGTGTCAACCTGGTGAAGCTACCAACAAGATTACATGTGTGCCAAACAGCATAAGCAATAAGTGATAGACATAGATAAGCGATCCCACAACCAGTGGATCAGATCTAAACTCTACAATCCTGCCACATGCAGTTGCGAATGGTGGTGGACAATTAAATAACTCACATGAGGTGGAGCCTCCACAAATATCCCATCCTCAAAGATGGAAGAGCCCAACACATCAGTGTAAAAGATCAGGCTGAAGCCTTTGAAGCAATCTTTAGCCAGAAGTGGTGAGTGGGTGATCCTTCTCGGCCTCCTTCAGTGATCCTCAATAACAGTCTTCAGCCAATTTGATTCACTCCACGTGATGTCAAGAAATGATTGGAGAGTCTGGATACTGCAAAGGCTCCGGGCCCTGACAACATTCTGGCAATAGTACTGAAGATTTGTGCTCCCCTAGTCAAACTGTTCCAATACAGTTACAACACTGGCATCTAACCAACAATGTGGAAAATCGCCCAAAAATGCCCTGCACATAAAAAGCAGGACAAATCCAGCCTGGCCAATCAGCTCCCCAAAAGTCGACTTTCCATCATTAATAAAGTGATGGACTGTGTCATCAACAGGGCTATCAAGCAGCATCTGCTCAGTAATAACTTGCTTAGTGACGCCCAGTTTGGGTTCCCCCAGGATCACTCAGCTCCTGACCTCATTACAGCCTTGATTTACTCATGGACAAAAGAGCTGAATTCCAGAGGGGAGGGGAGAGGGACAGCCGTTGACATCAAGGCTGCATTTGACCGAGTGTGGTATCACAGAGCCTGAGCAAAACTGGAATCAATGGGTATCGGGGACAAACTCTCTGGTGGTTGGAGTCACACCTGACACAAAGGAAGATGGTTGTGGATGTTGGAGGGTCAGTCATCTCACTCCAGGACATCTCTGCTGGAGTTCCTCAGGGTAGTGTGCTACACCCAATCACCTTCAGCTGATTCATCATTGACCTTCCCTCCATCGACAGGTCAGAAGTGGGAATGTTCGCCAATGATTGCAAAATGTTCAGTACCATTTGCCATCCCTCAGATACTGAAGCAGTCTATGTCCAAATACAACAAGATCTGGACAATATCCAGGCTTGGGTTGACATGTGGCAAGCAACATTCACGCCACACAAATGCCAGGCTATGACCATTAGATTAGATTACTTACAGTGTGGAAACAGGCCCTTCGGCCCAACAAGTCCACACCGACCCGCCGAAGTGCAACCCACCCATACCCCTACATTTACCCTTTACCTAACACTACGGGCAATTTAGCATGGCCAATTCACCTGACCTGTACATCTTTGGACAGTGGGAGGAAACCGGAGCACCCAGAGGAAACCCACGCAGACACGGGGAGAACGTGCAAACTCCACACAGTCAGTCGCCTGAGTCGGGAAATGAACCTGGGTCTCTGGCGCTGTGAGGCAGCAGTGCTAACCACTGTGCCACCGTGCCGCCCACAATAAGAGACAATCTAACCACCACCCCTTGACATTCAGTGGTGTTACCATCACTGAGTTCTTCACGATCAACATCCTGGGAGCATTCAATGATCAGAAACCCAACCAGAGTCACCACATAAATGCAGTGGCTACAAGAGCAGGTCAGAGGCTGGGTATCCTGCAGCGAGTAACTCACCTCCTGATTCCTGAAAGCCTGTCCATCATCTACAAGGTATGATTCAGGACTGTGAAGGAATACTCCCCATTTGCCTGGATGAGTACAACCCCAACAACACTCAGGAAGCTTGACACCATCTGGGACAAAGCAGCCCACTTGATTGACATCACATCCACTCCCTCCACCACTGACTCTCAGTAGCTGCACTGTGTACTATCTACAAGATACACTGCAGAAATTCACCAAAGATTCTCAGACAGCATCTTCCAAACCCACGACCACTTCCATCGAGAAGGTCAAGGGCAGCAGATACATGGCAACTCCACCACCTTCCAGTTCCCCTCCAAACCACTCACCATCCTGACTTGGAAATATATCACCATTCTCTAAGGTTGCGGAGTCAAAATCCTGAAATTCCCTCCTCAATAGCTTTGTGGGTCGACGTACAACACATGGACTGCAGCAGTTCAAGAAAGCAGATCGACCCACCTTGTCAAGGGATAACCAGAGATGGGCAATAAATGCTGGCCCAGCCAGTGACACCCACATCCCACAAAATAAATTTTAAAAACACTCACACCAACACCACTTTCCCCCAGACTGTGACACCTCACACAGGCATTGTGAAAAGGAGCCATAATCTTAAAATTAGAGCCAGACTCTCCAGAGAGATGTTAGGAAGCACTTTGAAGTAGTAGAAATTTGGAACTCTCTTCCACAAGATCTTATTGAATAGTGGAAAAGGCTCAAGTAGTTGAATGGCCTACTCCTGTTCCTATGTCCTTATAATATCTATCCACTCAGGGAAACACATTCATATGTTAAAAGAAATCTGATAATGCAGAAGAAGGACATTCGGCCCTTCAGTGTCTATGTAAAGAGCCATCAAAGTAGTCCCATTCCTCTTTTTTCCCTCTTCTATTGTATATCCATTTACCCACCTTGTCATTTTAAAATTATATTTACCACATTTACAAGTCCCAGCTGATCAAACGGAACCAACTATTACGTGTTCTGCTTGGCATAGCCCAAGCTGGCAGTATTAGGTGTGGTCTATTTCTGGGTTGGCTTGGTTAGCCTTGGTCTGAATTGGAAATGAATGTGTTCTGGCAGCTAATGGAATATGATGTGTGTTGGTTACACTCGGAATATTACAGCATGTTCTAGAGATATCAGGTGAGAAACTGTAGCCCCAGATATTGTTCAGCTTCTTCAGTACAACACTCATGAAAAAGGAGAAAAATAAAAATTAATCCAGCTGCGCAGTCACAGATATTAATAGCTTTTTTAAACAATGAATAATCTAACCAATGGACAGCATGAAGAAATTCACAATTTCAGCGCATGTTCAAGTTCAGAAATATGAGGATGGAAATAAGAACACATCATCTCATCTTTTTTGTCTGTCACTTACATCAAGACACTGAGCTTACAAGATGTATTATATCCCTCCTGTTTGGCATCAGGTCCCCAATGAATTACATTTCACACTGTCAGGGGTCGGAGGTGAGAAAGAGTTGGTTTCACTACAGCCATCTGAAGTGACTCACTTTACTTTTTCAGCTTGCACTGATTTTAAAGCCCAACTCAATTTATTGAACCTTTTTTGCTTCATTTCCACTTCCTTCTTTTTCTGTGCCATTAATTCTGCGCAGGGAACAGGGGCTTGATTTACAAGATCAGGAACATAGACACAAGGAACAAGAACAGGGCACTCAGCCCTTCAAACCTGCTCCACAGTTTCAGCACTTGGGGGCTACGATGTTGTGGCCAAAACGGCGACATGGGTTTCACTGGGGCAGGAATGTTCCAGGGTTTAGAATGTTTAAAAGGAACAGGGAGGGTGGAAAAAGAGGAGGGGGTGTAGCATTGCTAATCAGAGAGTGTATCACAGCTACAGAAACGAAGGTTGTTGAGGAAGGTTTGTCTACTGAGTCAGTATGGGTGGAAGGTAGGAACAGCAAGGGAACACCCACTGCATTGGGGTTTTCTACAGACCCCCTAATAGCAGTAGGGAAATTGAAGATCTCATAGGTGGGCAAATTCTGGAGAAATGCAGATGTAGCAGGGTTGTTGTTATGGGTGATTTCAACTTTCCCAATATCGACTGGAACCTCCTAAATGTGGATGGTTTGGATGGAGCCACATTTGTCAGGTGTGTTCAGGAGGGTTTCCTTACTCAGTATGTAGACAGGCCGACGAGGGGAGAGGCCATTTTGGATTTGGTGCTCGGCAACGAGCCAGGACAGGTGTCAGATCTCACGGTGTTCTCTGACCACAACTGCCTCACATTTACCATAGTCATGGAGAGGGAAAGGAGCAGTTACCGAGGGAAGAGATTTAATTAAGGAAAAGAAAATTATGACGCTATCAGACAGGAGTTGGGAAGTACAGACTGGGAGCAATTGTTCCACAGAAAGGGTACAGCAGACATGGGGAGACTGTTTAAGGAGCAGTTGTTGTGAGTGATGCATGAATTTGTACCTCTGAGACAGGTAAGAAGGGGTAAGATTAAGGAACCTTGGATGATGAGAACAGAGGAGCTTCTCATCAAAAGGAAGAAGGCAGCTTACGTAAGGTGGAGGAAGCAAGGATCTAGCACAGCTTTAGAGGATTACAGACTTACTAGAAAGGAGCTCAGAAATGGACTGAGGAGAGCCAGGAGGGGGCACGAGAAAGGCTTCGCAAGAAGGATTAGGGAGAACCCAAAGGCATTTTACTCATAGTGAGGAATATGAGAATGATCAGGGAGAAGGTAGGGCCGGTCAGGGATAGGGGAGGGAACTTGTGTGTGGAGTCTGAGCAGATAGGGGGAAGCCCTAAATGAGGTTTTTGCTTTGGTTTTTTCTTAGGAAAGGGACCTTGTTGTGAATGAGAACTTTGAGGAGCTGGGATACCGGCTTGACCAGATCAAGATTGATGAAATTGATGTGCTGGAAATTTTGGGAAACATTAAGATTGATAATTCCCCAGGACCAGACCAGATTTATCCCAGGCTGCTCTGAGAAGCGAGAAAGGAGGTTGCTAAGCCGCTGGTGAGGATATTTACCTCCTCACTCTCCACGGGGATTGTACCAGAGGATTGGAAGGAGGCGAATGTTGTTCCTCTTTTCAAGAAGGGTAATAGGGAAATCCCTGGCAATTACAGACCAGTCAGTCTTACGTCTGTGGTCAGCAAAGTTTTGGAAAGAATTCTGAGGGATAGGATTTATGACTATTTGGCAAAGCATAGTGTGATTAAAGACAGTCAGCATGGCTTTGTGAGGGGCAGGTCATGCCTCACAAATCTTACTGAGTTCTTTGAGGAGGTGACAAGACAGGTCGATGAAGGTCGAGCAGTGGATGTGGTGTATATGGATTTCAGCAAGGCATTTGATAGGGTTCCCCATGATAGGCTCATTCATAAAGTCAGGAAGTATGGGATACAGGGAGATTTGGCTGTCTGGATTCAGAGTTGGTTGGTTGACAGAAGGCAGAGAGTGGTTGTAGATGGAAAGTATTCTGCCTGGAGGTCAGTGTTGAGTGGGGTCCCACAGGGCTCTGTTCTTGGGCCTCTGTTCTTTGTAGTTTTTATAAATGACTTGGATGAGGAGGCTGAGGGGTGGGTTAGTGAATTTGCAGATGACACAAAGGTTGGAAGTGTCGTCGATAGTATAGAGGGCTATTGCAGACTGCAGCACGACATTGACAGGATGCAGAGCTGGGCTGAGAAATGGCAGATGGAGTTCAACCTGGATAAATGCGAAGTGATGCATTTTGGAAGGTCGAACTCAAACACTGAATATAGGATTAAAGACAGGATTCTTGACAGTGTGGAGGAACAGAGGGATCTGGGTGTGCAAGTACATAGATCCCTCAAAGTTGCCACCCAAGTGGAGAGGGTTATTAAGAAAGCATATGGTGTTTTGGCTTTCATTAACAGAGGAATCGAGTTTAAGAGCCGTGAGGTTTTGCTGCAGCTCTACAAGTCCCTGGTGAGACCACACTTGGAATATTGTGTCCAGTTCTGGTCACCCTACTATAGGAAAGATGCAGAGGCTTTGGAGAGGGTGCAAAGAAGGTTTACCAGGATGCTGCCTGGACTGGAGGGCTTGTCTTATGAAGAAAGGTTGAATAAGCTCAGACTTTTCTCTCTGGAGAGAAGGAGGAAGAGAGGAGATATGATCGAGGTGTACAAGATAATGAGAGGAATAGATAGAGTCAATAGGCAGAGACTTTTCCCCAGGGCAGGATTGACTGGTACAAGGGGTCATAGTTTGAAGATATTAGGAGGAAGGGATAAAGGAGATGTCAGAGGTAGGTTCTTTACATAGAGAGTTGTGAATGCATGGAATGCGTTGCCAGCGATGGTGGTGGAAGCAGAGACATTGGGGACATTGAAGTGACTGCTGGACATGTACATGGATAGCAGTGAGTTGAGGGGTGCGTAGGTTGTTACTATATTTTACATTAGGATTAAACCTTGGCACAGCATCGTGGGCCAAAGGGCCTGTTCTGTGCTTTTCTTTTCTATGTTCTATGTTCGAAATAACTGGGGATGAACTCCCAGAAAAATCAAAGTGGGTGTTCTAAACAGGCCAACCTGTGAACTTGTCTGTCCTTGCCACTGCCCAGGATCTCAGGATAAATGGAAGTAATTGGATCCTGCCCCTGTTCCCCGGAGCAAATATTGCACCTGTTGTGGCTTTTTAATGTGAGCTGGGTCTCCTGATTCATCAAACTTTCCAAGTTGAACTGTCTTCTTCAGTGGTGAAAATCTGGCCCAGGATCATCAGCTTTCAGCTTCAGTCAAAGCCAGTTTAGATTTGATCTCCATGTGGAGCCAATGACCAGTTTGTAGATGGCAGGTGGAATTACCCTCCCACCATCAACCGAGTGTTGTTCACTGCCCTATTACTTGGTGCATTGAGACATGTAGGCACGATTGTCCCAGTAAAGATGTAAAATCCAGCTCTCTGGAGGGATTAGTGACTATTGGGGGATTTTAAAGCTGGCATACAAATGCAGCAAGTAGTTAGGATGGCAAATGGTATGTTGGCTTTCATTACAAAGTGGTTTGACTAGAGAAATAAAGATTACCTGCTACAATTGTATCAAGCCTTGGTGAGACCTCACCTTGATATTGTGTGCAGTTTTGGTTTGCTTATCTCTGGAAGAAAATACTTTCAACAGTGGGAGTCCAGAAGAGGCTGCCCTGGGAAAGCGAGATTCCCTGATGAGGTGACACCGAGGAAATTGGCTTTGTAAACACTGTAGCTTCAAAGAATGATGGAACATTTCATTGAAATTCTCAAAATTCTTCCAGGGCTTATTCACGAGAATGTGGATAAGGTGTATCCCCTTGCTGGAGAGTCGAGAACCAGTGAACATTATCTCAGAATGAGGAGCAGACTAATTAAGATTGACAGGAAGAAGAATCTCTTCACAGAGAGCCTCGAACATTTCGATTCCCTAGTCCAGAGGGCTGAGATCGTTTAAATTTCAAGTAGCTGAAAATGTGTTGCTGGTTAAAGCACAGCAGGTCAGGCAGCATCAGGAATGATTCCTGATGAAGGGCTCTGGCCCGAAACGTCGAATTTCCTGTTCCTTGGATGCTGCCTGATCTGCTGCGCTTTAACCAGCAACACATTTTCAGCTCTGATCTCCAGCATCTGCAGACCTCACTTTTTACTTGTAAATTTCAAGTAGGGTCAAATCAAAAATCGATAGATTTCTGGAGACAAGTGACATTAAAAGGATGCAGAATGGGTGATGTTGTCAGTATGGACTTCAGCAAGGCCTTTGACAAGATCCCTCAAGGTAAGCTGATACAAAAGTTGAAATCACATGAATTTATAAGATGGATACAGAACTGGCTTGGTCATAGACAGTAGCAGTGGAAGGGTGTTTTTCTAGGTGGTAAAAACAATGACTGCAGATGCTAGAAACCAGATTCTGGATCAGTGGTGCTGAAAGAGCACAGCAGTTCAGGCAGCATCTAACGAGCAGCGAAATTGACATTTCAGGCAAAACCCCTCCATGTCCCCAGTGGTTTTCCACAGGGATCAGTGCTGGGAACCCCTGTTTTCTGTAATATATATAAATGATTTGGAGGGAAATGTAGGTAGTCTATAAGTAGGTGGCCAAATGGCACAAAGTTTGGGATAGTGAGGAGGATTTATGGGGAGGTGATGGCCCAGTCGTATTATCGCGAGACTATTAATCCCGAGACCCTGGTTTTATTCTGGGGGCCTGCAGTTGAATCCTGCCATACCAGATGGTGGAATTTGAATTCAAAAAGAACCTGGAATTAGGAATAATGATGACCATGAAGCTATTGTCATTTGTCAAGAAAAATTCATCTGGTTCAATAATGCTCTTCAGGGAAGGAAACTGCCATCCTTACCTTGTCTGGTCTACATGTGACTTCTCAGCAATGGGGACCAATGTGGTTGACACTTAATACAATTAGGCATGGGTAATAAATACTGGCCTGACCAGTGACACCCACATCCTGTGGATGAATTTAAAAAAAGGATTGCCAGAGGATACAACAGAGTATAGATAGGCTGGAGACTTGGTCAGAGAAATAACAGAAGGAATTTAATCCAGTCGAGTGTGATGTGATGCATTTTGGAAGGTCGAATGCAGGTGCGAAGTACACAGTAACTGGCAGAACTTTTAGAAAGATCTCGGTGTACAGGTCCACAGTTCCTCCTGAAAGTGACAATACAAGTGGATAAGACGGTCAAGAAGGCATACGGCATGCTTACCTTCATCAGTTGGGGCACAGAATATTAAACGTGGCAAGTCATGTCACAATAGTATAGAACTTTAATTCGATCACTTTTGGAATATTGGGTCTGGTTCTGGTGGCCACGCTACTGTGGAGGCTTTGGAGAGGATACAGAAATAGTTGTTACCAAGATGTTGCCTGGTTTGGAGGGCATTAGCTGTGAGGAGAGATGAGACAAACCTGTTTTGTTTTCACTTAAACATCAGAGGCTGAGAGTTGACCGGACAGAGGTTTAAAAAATTATGAGGGGCATGGGCAGAATGGACAATCGGTGTATTTTTCCCAGGGCAGAAATGTTAATTACTGGGGCACATAGGTTTAAGGTAAAATGAAATAAGTTTAAAGGTTACCTCAGATTACAACAGGATCTTGATCAGATGGGCTGAAAAGTGGCAGATAGAATCTAATTCAGATAAATATGAGGGGCTGCATTTTGGGAAAGCAAATCTTAGCAGGACTTATACACTTAATGGTAAAGTCCTAGGGAGTGCTGCTGAACAAAGAGACCTTGGAGTGCAGGTTCATAGCTCCTTGAAAGTGGAGTCGCAGGTAGATAGGATAGTGAAGAAGGTGTTTGGTATGCTTTCCTTTAGTGGTCAGAGTATTGAGTACAGGAGTTGGGAGGTCATGTTGCAGCTGTACAGGACATTGGTTAGGCAATTGTTGGAATATTGTGTGCAATTCTGGTCTCCTTCCTATTGGAAAGATGTTGCGAAACTTGAAAGGGTTCAGAAATGATTTACAAGGATGTTGCCAGGGTTGAAGGAATTGAGCTAAAGGGAGAGGTTGAACAGGCTGCTGTACTAGAACCCTCTTCTAGTGCCTGTGCTGTACTAGAACCCTGTTCTCGTGCCTGTGCTGTACTAGAACTCTGCTCTAGAGCCTGTGCTGTACTGGAACCCTGTTCTAGTGCCTGTGCTGTACTGGAAGCCGGCTCTAGTTTCTGTGCTCTACTGGAATTCTGCTCTAGTGTCTGTGCTGCTGTACTAGAACCCTGCTCCAGGGCCAGTGCTGTACTGGAAATCTGCACTAGTCCCTGAGCTGCACTGGAAACCTGTTCTAGTGCCTGTGCTACTGAAATGGAATACTGCTCTAATCCCTGTGCTGTATTGGAACCCTGCTCTAGTCCCTGTGTTGTATTGGAACCCCACTCTAGTCCCTGTGCTGTACTAGAACCCTGTTCTAGTGCCTGTGCTGTACTGGAACCCTGTTCTAGTGCCTGTGCTGTACTGGAACCCTGTTCTAGTGCCTGTGCTGTACTGGATCCCTGCTCTAGTGTCTGTTCTGTACTGGAACCCTGCTCTAGTGCCTGTGCTATACTGGATCCCTGCTCTGGTGTCTGTTCTGTACTGGAACCCTGCTCTAGTACCTGTGCTGTACTGGAACCCTGCTCTAGTACCTGTGCTGTACTTGAAACCTGCTCTAGTACCTGTGCTGTACTTGAACCCTGCTCTGGTGCCTGTGCTGTACTGGAACCCTGCTCTAGTGTCTGTGCTGTACTGGAACGCTGCTCTAGTGTCTGTGCTGTACTGGAACCCTTTCTAGTGTCTGTGCTGTACTAGAACCCTACTCTCATCCCTGCACTGTACTGGAACCCTGCTCTAGTGCCTGTGCTGTACTGGATCCCTGTTCTAGTGCCTGTGCTGTACTGGAACCCTCTCTAGTACCTGTGTAGTACTTGAACCTTGCTCTAGTACCTGTGCTGTACTGGAACCCTGCTCTAGTACCTGTGCTGTACTGGAACCCTGTTCTAATGCCTGTGCTGTACTTGAACCCTGCTCTAGTGCCTGTGCTGTACTTGAACCCTGCTCTAGTGTCTGTTCTGTACTGGAACCCTGTTCTAATGCCTGTGCTGTACTTGAACCCTGCTCTAGTGCCTGTGTTGTACTGGAACCCTGCTCTAGTGGCTGTGCTGTACTGGAACCCTGTTCTAGTGTCTGTGCTGTACTAGAACCCTACTCTCATCCCTGCACTGTACTGGAACCCTGCTCTAGTACCTGTGCTGTACTGGATCCCTGTTCTCGTGTCTGTTCTGTACTGGAACCCTGTTCTAGTGTCTGTGCTGTACTAGAACCCTACTCTCGTCCCTGCACTGTACTGTTACCCTGCTCTAGTGCCTGTGCTGTACTGGAACCTTGTCCTAGTGTCTGTTCTGTACTGGAACCCTGTTCTAGTGTCTGTGCTGTACTAGAACCCTACTCTCGTCCCTGCACTGTACTGTTACCCTGCTCTAGTGCCTGTGCTGTACTGGAACCTTGTCCTAGTGTCTGTTCTGTACTGGAACCCTGCTCTAGTGTCTGTTCTGTACTGGAACCCTGCTCTAGTGTCTGTTCTGTACTGGAACCCTGCTCTCGTGCCTTTGTTGCTGCTACATTGTTCAACATAGAAATGTCGCCTGTTTTTAAATAAACAACACTGACCACTCACACACAATGACCTTTAAAATCTGACCACTAAATTCCACTTTCAGTCAAACATACTACTAGCATATAAGAGTACTGGAGAATATCGTGTTAAAGATCTAGATTGACTAGGTGGTAATGTTGTTTAAACGTGAGTTAAAAACAATCATAATGATAATTTCAGTTTAAAATAGCAAGCAGACTGTGAGAAAACTCCATGGCAATTTTCACTTGTGTTCAAGTATAATACATTCCTCGTAAGAAAATGGCTCTATCTGTTATCAATCTTCCAAATGCTGGAGGAAATGGAGGATGCTGACCTGAAGCCCACTCCCTTGGGTCAGTGCATGCTGGGAAGGAAAACAGGCCACAGAGCAGACAATTTTCAGCTTGACTGCATTCACTTTCTCTACTAGGCCTCATGAAAACAAACTGACATAACAAAGGACACAAAATTAATGACCCGTGCTCTTTGTCAATTGACTTCGAGTACCAGCAGCCAATTCACCTTAATTTTTTTTTCACTTTTGTAAACTTTCACCATGTCCTATGGCATCTGGCTGAGATTCTCAGAATTACACTTTTCAAAGGGCCCGTTGTAGCCACTTTCTGTAATTTGTTAATATAGTGTAATTATGCTTCTGTAACAACAAACAAACAAGCAGCTTTGGGTCAGCATTAAGTTATTAGCTGAAATATTTAAGATAGGAACTAATTAAAGTCACCTCCCTGGAGTAGTCCTGTACTTCATAGAGAGACCTAATCATTAACAACTGTCAACTCATTCTTTCTGTTTAAAGACCCACATGAACAACATGTCTCAGAGCTTCAGGTCACATCAAAGGGAGATTTCATCAAAATCTGAAGTCGCATTGCTCTTAGTAAAATAATTTCCAAACTCCAGCTCCTGAAGCGGTACATACTCTTTAATTTGTTTTACCTACATGAGATGTCATCCCAAATTTCCTGGAATAAATTCCTAAATATTCAGAATTACTGGTCGGATGTGTTTGAGTCTAAGGAGCGTCTGCATTTGGCAACGTTCAAGAGTGTGTAAAATGTTTTGCTGGCAAAACGTAAAAAGAATTCTTCATACAAATCAACTTATTGAGCAATTCCATTCGCTGGAGGGGCAGCTTCAGTTATTCAAAAGAAAGTGGGATCCAATGTAACTGTGTGTTGTGATAATGAGCTGATCTGACTACAATGTGAACACATTCCCATCAGTTCTATTTCATGTTAACAGTCATCACTGTACTGGTTGGACTTTGGTTCTGCACACATTATTCCAAACTAGAATCACAGAATCCTAAAATCCCTACAGTGCAGAAAAAGGCCATTTGGTCCATTCAATCTACACCGATCCTCTGAACAGCACCCTACCCAGAGCTGCCTCATCTTGCTACCCAAATTGTTTCAGACATATAATTATTCATTGGGGATGACGTAGGGCAATTAGAAATATGGCTTTATTAGGCTTTACATCTTTGGTATAACAGCTGTGCTTTAAATGCCTACAATGAGAATGAGTGAAAGAGCACTTGATAATTATCTATTGACAGACTATGAAACGCCTTTCACCAAGTGCTTAATGTAAATGATCTGTACCTCAAATGGGCAGATTGGCCCTAAATTCAGGGATATATTCCAACTGACAAGATTACTGATGGGCAGAATACCCTGAAGTCATTTGACAATAATCGCTTGGCATGTTATCATTTCTTCAACAATTGCTCAGGCTCAATCTCCTCAAATTGTCTATTTTTAAAATTGTCAATTCCCTCACTGAGGAGCTAAATCAGATACTAACATTACAGCAAAAAAAGCTATTGAAATATCAGGAGAGCTGTAAAGTGCAAATATAAACTCAAGTGTAAATGTAATTTAAATAAACTATAATTTACTTTTGAATACGGAGGACCTAATAGATCTTTTTAAATTCGGAAAATTTTTGACAGGATGGATGTAGCAAAAATGTTTTGATTATTGGGAATTCACATAAATGTGGACTAGTCAATAGTTAAATTTGGTGTGGAACTCAGGAGAAATTGTCATTTTCTTAACCAGAGAGTAGTGAGAATGTGAAACTACAGGAATTAAAATGAATAGCACAGATTTATTAAGAAAAAGCTGCATAAGAAAGAAAAAAATGAAACGTTATGCAGATTTTTTTTATTATAATGCAGACATTTATTAAGTGAAATATGGTTGGGTGAAGCTCATGTGAATTAAACATGGCTTAGACTATTGGGGGGGTGGGGGTAAGAGGTTGTTTTCTGTACAGCAATTTCCATCTAATTTTATGTAATTCACTTGCCTGCACTCTGCTATGTTAATTCAATTTAGTTTAAATCTAATCTTACCTGAGTTATTTACTTAAATCAGTAATTCTGTCAATGCAGCAATATACAAAGATTTTCCCCCTCTTTTCTACAACTTCTCACCGTTCATTTCAGAAGTAACACAAAGATAAAATAAACTGATCACCAGAAAACAGACTCAGAAAATGTTTGTCTTTCTCAACAAAGTAAATACCATAAATGTAAAAACGTATTTTAAATGGGAAACCTGTTGAATGAGGAAGGGCTGTTGGTAGGCTGAGTCACCTTTCTGTAGGTTCCTGTAGGTTGTTGACGAACAAATGAGTGAGTTCAGACATCCAACCACCATGATGAAAGGTTTAAATGTAAATCTCTCTTTCCCCTCTCCCCATACACAAAGCAAAATGAAAAAAATACTACCAGGAACACAATGGCTTCAAACCACATGTTAATGCCTGTTCTCAAAAAACTTCCATTTTGTGCATTTTTACAATATGTTACAAATTTTCGAAAGAAATTATAAGCTCAATTTAGCCTTTGCTAAGAGCTGGGGATGAACATATGAATTGTGGCTATAACAGTTTCACAAAGAGTGCGATAAAGACTTGTATTAATATAGCTCCACTAATGTCAGAGAAAAGCCGAGCCAGCTAGACAGATGTAAAGATCAGGCAAAAACTCGCCCAACTGGGCATTGCTCAAGCTTGTACAGGATTCAATCAGGTTCAAATATCTTCCTATCCCCTCATATGAGATGATATTAGCTTCTCACAATTGCAGATCCTTTAGTCTCCAAACTTTCCACAGCGCTGTTATTTTCAGTACCTTAGGGTTTTGAGTTAATGATTCATTAATAGACCCTTTAATCACATCTATTCATGTGTATATGGATTCCATGAGCCAGTGATACATCATATCCAATGAGCACTTAGATTGTTACATGAAATATCTTGGAGTAATCTAAACCCCTTACAATAATTCTCTAAGAATGCTCCACAGCTTTTGGTGACCCATGTAAATGGAAAGAAATTGCAGCTGCCTAATAATTCTGCTGCTGATATCTCCTGTAGCCACCACGAACACATTGTAACATTAGCTTTGGTAATGAGTTCAGTGCTGGAACATACTTACAGCTTGCCATTGCTTCAATGATAAAAAAATTAACATTGCTTAAACTTGAAACTGCTTCCTTAATGAATGTTGGTGACCACACTGTATAGCTCACAATTGGCTGACCCTTTCTTGAACCCATTGAATATAAATAGAAATTTCCTGTAATACACCTTGAATTAAATGATTAATGATATCAGAGCTCCAGTTTACCTGAGAAGGTTCCTCTATGTGTTCTCAGGTTGGCTCTATTGCAGGCCTCTGAGCCTGAAATTATGGATTCAAAGCTCATTCCTGGAAATTAGTGCATAATTCACCTTGACACTTCATTGCAGTACTGCGGGACTGCTACATTGGTGAATCTGCTATCCTTCAGCCAAGCCATTAAGCTGAGTCCCCAGCTATTGTCTCAGGCAAATATTAAAGATCAAATGACAGTATTTAGAATGATCTATCTTGGAGCAACAACCAATATTCTTCCTTCAAGCACCATTTCCAAGAAAACAACGTCACTTTTTTAAAACTATTTATCTCATTGTTGTGCATGGAACTAAAAACTATTTTTGCTCATGTAAAATTGATTGCATTTCTAAATCAATGTATATGCCATGTTTAAAGTAATATTTAGAGCAATATGATAATGAGCTATGTAATGACAAGTGTCTTTGTTTTTGTAATAACATATGTCTTTAATCTCCCTTCACCCATTCATCTGTCATCTCCAGAGCTCATTATTTGAATGCTCATCTTGTTGGCCTCTCAGCCCCCACCTTCCCATGAACTTCAACTGACCCACAACTCTGTTGCCTCCATCCTAAACTGGGTCAAGTGCCATTCCCTCATCTTGATGAGCTCATCAACCCTTGAATGTAACAGACTCATTCTCACATTCAAATTCCTCCACAGCTTCACTCCTCCCAATCTAGAAAACTTTTCCAGCTTTGCAATATTTCGCTCTGCCTCCAGTTGGGCTGTTTTCATTGGAGCAGAGATGACTGAGGGGCATACAGGATTGTTAGGGGCTTGGACAGAATGGATTAGGAGCAGCTGATTCCCTGAGTTGAAAGGTCAGTCACAAGGGGACAGGAGGTTTAGGAGGGCTGTGAGAAAGTAACCTTTTTACTCAGAGGGTGACGGCGGTCTGGAATATGCTGCCTCGGAAGGTGGTTGAGCTGAGTTACCTCACATCCTTTCAAAAGTATCTGGATGAGCACTTTCACATCATAACGTTGAAGGTTATGAGCCAAGTGCTGGCAAATGGGATTAGGTTGAAAGTCAGGTGTTTCTTACATGTTGGTGCACTGTGCAATTCTACCATTCTCCCTTTGCTTATTTTTGTTGGATGTAACCTCAGTCATCTAGGCCCGAAGTTCTGGAATTCTCTTCCCAAACCTTGCTGCCATAAAAGCTCTTAAAAAGTTAAGACACTTCTCTTAAGTTTACCAAACATTGGACCACTTATTGTAACATCTCCTTCTTTGACCAGTATCCATTTTCTCTGCATAACATCCTGCAAAGACCTTTGGATATTTTCCTACATTAAAGATGTTCATAAATTGAATCTTTACTCAGTACATCACCAATCAAGAATGTGGTGCTGGAAAATCACAGGAGGTCAGGCAACATTTGAGGAGTAGGAGAATTGACATTTCAGGCGTCAGGATTCCTGATGAAGGGCTTATGCCTGAAATGTCGATTCTCCTGCTCCTCAGCTGCTGCCTGACCTGCTGTGCTTTTCCAGCACTATATTCTCGACTCTGATTTCCAGTATCTGCAGTCCTCACTTTCTCTCAGTACATCACCATGCAGGCTGAGGGAGAAGCAGGACCAAGCTGAATGTTAACAGAAAAAGATATGTTCCAAATTTTAATTTTACGCCTTCAGAATATTAAAATTTACATTAGAATATTAACATTTTAACACACCATTAAAAAACTTAATGGTAATAATTCAAGTCAGGGATTTTCTTCGCCTGCCCACTTGTCAATCCTCCTCACAATAAGTCATACATCTTTATTTCTGGCTGCTTTATTAATTTCACTTGAGCATTGACAAGCTGTTCTCATTGTTCCAGCTAAACCACTGGAGGAAATATGTTGGCATGCTGGCAAATATCCTTGGCTCCCCTAAATTGTTTGCAAATAGTTTCATTGTTCGTGTTTAAATCTGTGGAAATGGCAGCAACTCACTGGAGGCTACACAGCGAGCTTACATCTGCCTACATGGCACAGACTGGAGGAAGGCTCATCTATTACTGTTTCTTGATATCGTCTAAATTATCTTGTGTTAAGTGCACCAGCACATATTAAACCATTTACTCTTATCGTTAGATTGAGTTTTTTTTAATCCCTTTCCCTCTCCTCGCCCTCCCATATACTCAATTATGTGCAATGAAGTATTCCATAAGTTAATGATTAGGGCAGATCAATCTACATAGTCACAAAGCATTGCTTCTCATGATTATGTTACATTGCCTTACAATGAACACAGCAAGACCTCTACAAAAGCACAACAAAAGGACGAGAAGGAAGGAATTATTTTATAAAAGACACTTTAGAATTCTTCTATAATTTTTCTTATTGATCTCTGGTTTGAAGGTCTCCTGGTGCATGACCCTTACAGAAGAAGGCACACTTTTCACTTTAACGTGTTTGATGTTTTGAAAATGGTTCATAAAAATCAATGATTTATTTTGTTTTCTTCCTGCAGCAAACAGCCGACAGTTTTTGAAGTCAATCTGAGAATCATATAGATTGCCTCCATTCCAAGAATTTATTCCAAAATGATATATTTTTTAAAGTCATATTCCTGAAAACATAAATTGTTTCGTGCTTTTTGTGACCCTTTTAATGTTGAGATTGGATACATAGGAGGCATTTTTCCAGCAGATTATGATGTTAGAGTGGTATGGTGACACTGTCGATACACATGATTGGCAAACTCAGAAACTTTCTGCTTCCTATTTATAGGGTTGATCTTGCATTTGTACAATAACGTAAAACTGGTGACATAGCAAATTGTTTTTCATATTTCTGGTTTGTATTTTCAATTAATTCAATCGAAATAAAATTTCAGGAAGATGTAACATATCTTTCAACTTTGTGGCTCCCAGTCTCTGGCCAGCAACTTTTTTTTATGATCTGTCTTTCTCAGATCCAATCAACACTGAACTCAGTCTGCCTTTGTTTTGTTCACTCACTTTGTCTATCCTGCCTTGTAACTTTCTGTTCTCATCACAGATCACATTATGCCTCTTCATGTCATCTTCAAACTTAGATATACAAATCTCTATAGCTTCATTAAAACGACTAATTTTATATAGTGCAAAGCTGGTGTCCCTGTACTCTGAGGAAGAGTCACTAGGCCTGAAACATTAACTCTGAATTTTCTTCACAGATGCTGTCAGACCTGCTGAGTTTTTCCAGCAATCTATGTTTTCATTTCTGATTTCCAACATCCATAGTTTTTTTGGTTTTTTGTTTCTCTGTACCAATCCCTCAACAATGTAACTTGTTACATCCTATCAAGAGGAGATTGTATCCTTTACCTCCATGGTCTGTCTCCTACCTTCCAACCAACTTATATCACAAGGTTAGTTCCAATTTCATGCACTCTCATTTCTCCCAGTAGTCTTTTGAGTGGAACTTCTCAAATATCTTCTGAAAATCCATATAAACAATATCCATTAATAACTACTACTACCACATTAGTGTCCTCCTCAAAAGAAATTGAATGATGTGAGCAGAACTGTTCCAGGACAGGGCAAATCAGGGCAACTGTCGTGGACCTTGGGATTCTTGAACAGTTGATTTTTAAAATTCATTCAAGGATGAGGGCACCGCTGGCTAGGCCAGCATTTATTGCTCATCCCTAACTGACTAGAGAGCAGTTAAGAGTTAACCACATTGGTCTGGAGTTATGTCGTTTAAGGATGGTAATTTCTGTCCCTGAAGGGCACCCGTGAACCAGATGAGTTTTTCTGACAACCGACAATGGATTCATGGACAACACTTGACTCATAATTGCAGATTTGCACTGAATTAAAATTTCACCATTTGCCATAATGAGATTCAAACTCGAATCCCCAGAACATTAACCGGGTCTCTGGATAAACAGTCAAATAATGTGGCACTGGAAAAGCACAGCAGGTCAGGAAGTATCCGAGGAGCAGGAGAATCAATATTTCGGGCATAATCAGGAATGAAAGGCTTATCCCTGAAACATTGATTCTCCTGCTCCTCGGATGCTGCCTGACCTGCTGTGCTTTTCCAGTGCCACACTTTTCAACTCTGATCTGCAGTTCTCACTTTCTCCTAGTCTCTGGATTATCAGTCCAGTGATTTGGGAATCCAATGACTTATTGTTTCACTTCTGGTTTGATTTGAAGGCAGCAAGAGGTTAATAAAGCAAAGAAGATTTATGGAATTATCATCAATAATGATACAAGGATTATTGCTGCATTATTGTGGAGATATCACACAATTTCGGACATCTCCTTTGGTAAACACCTCATTCTCAGCACAATTTCGGATTGTATTACAGGAGATTAACTTGAATGACTGTGATTGGTGAGTTTTTTTAAAGAAAATACTTGGAATTCCATTTTATTCTGCAAGTGAAGGAAAGGGGAAGAGATAAGAGACAGTGATAATTGGTAATCACAGAAAAGTCAAACTTACAGATTTGGAGACTTTAGTTTGCAGGATGGAAAGAAAAACTGAAGAGCCATGGTGGGGAAAGTGGGGAGGGTGGTGTTGAGGGAGAGATTAGTTGGGGAGGGTGGTGTTGAGGGAGAGATTAGTTGGGGAGGGTGGTGTTGAGGGAGAGATTAGTTGGGGAGGGTGGTGTTGAGGGAGAGATTAGTTGCACAGTGTGACTTTTCCAGTGGAGAAGGGACACGTACAGTGTGATTTTCCCCTTGGGAGCAGGCCTTGTGTAGTAAGACTTGAACCGAACCCTATACTCCTCAAGGCCAGTATAACTGCTGTTATTCTACTCTACATTCCCTCTCTCTGATCAGCTGCTTATGTTCACACAGCCACTCACTCTTCATCTTGTGATTTCACAGAATTGCATCAAATGGTTCTGATTGGAATATGGAGTGACTGGAGCTGCATACAGTCTGCAGGGCTCACTCCTAATTCTGAGAATTTAATACAGCTCCTCAAACATGGTGCTGGAACCAATTTTGTGGTTTCTGGCCTTAATCCAGCAGCCACACCATAGATACGAGCTCTAGGTACTTCACAGTGAGCCATAGCCATAGAGAGAAGGGAGCAATGGAACACTGATTCAACCAATATTTCTTCAACATGACATTGGAGATAATGTCTTACACCCTCTGTTTTCCCTCCAACTGCCTTCCATCCTCTCAAAGGAATCATGCTATCCAGCAGTCTTCCAGTATCTGTGGAATTCATTGCCCAGAGTGTGGGGAACACTGCATAACTTTAAGGGGGAACAGATATTTAATTAGTTACAGATTAAAGGGTTATAGGGATTAGGCAAGAAAGTGGAGTTGAGGCCGAGATAAGATCAGTCATGAACTTATTAAATGGTGGAGCAGGCTCAAGGGGCTGAAGAGCCTCCTCCTGCTCCTAGTTTTTATGTTTATCTAGACAACTTATATGATATCCTGTAGAGTAATTCTTCATTTATACATCAACAATGCAAAGTAACAACATTACAAATAGCATTGTACAGTTCAATTTATACTATATTTTCTTTTCTTTTCATCTGTTTTAACAATTTATGCTAAATTATCCAAATTTTTAGATTATCTTAAAGACTATTTACTTTACAACTCTGACATCTTCATGATAATTTGGATTTTCACAATAAATTTAAACATCATTAGTATCATGAATTCCAAACATCAACTCCACTGATCACATTTTTTTTAAAACAATGTGGAAAGTTGATAATGACAAGAGTCAAGATTTGGTTCACTCGATCCTATAATTTGTATTCCATATATGCCTGGCCTGTGTGATTCAGCCTTTGACACCTTTTGTAGTTGAGCAGAGAATGAACCTGGAATCTGTGAGTTACAATAAAATTCCTTTGCAAATCTGATCAAGCTCCTTACTGTAAGAGTAATTGAAAATATCATATATTTATTAACAGCTTTGCATGCAATGCCAAATGCCAGTAGATGGCAGTTGTAACCAGTTTCCAAGTATCTACATAATTGAAACCAGGACCCATTCTCAACCTGTTTACGAATTATAGAAAGCAAACCCCATTATCACTAGGTACTGTATCATGGAGTCAGATTTTAACTTGTAATGGAAGTTAGTAAATTCACCCAAATAAAAGTTTCTGCTAAAAAATCATCAGCAAGGCACAAGCACTCAACATTTCTGAAGACAATTTGATTACTTTCCAGGTGATTTCCAAAGATAATGTTTACTTGTCTATCGTGACTAATTGTACCTTGTGATTGAACCTTGTATTATTTTAGAATCCGTTGAGAGTCTATTCCAAGCTGTCATTTTATACCTGTTTCACCAAAATTCTAAGCAAGTTCTTCAAAGCCAGAGTGTGTGTGCAGCCTTCCTAATCAAGGAGGAACACAAAACCCTGTCTTCTGACACAAGTTAAGACTTGGGTGTGACATACATGCATTGGCACAATGAACACTTAATTTACTGAAACTTAAAAAGTCAAACAGAATTCACTATCTCCACTGTTTAATATTTAACCAATATCAACACTTTGTAAGTTTTATCTAGAATACCATTGATGCAGAGACCAGTATCTTTGTCTCTTCTACCATGAGATATCTCTTGCTTATTAAATAACCGTTTGGCAAACTCTCCAAGAGTTCCAATGCAAATAACTCAAATACATATTTTCCAACATTTGTATCAATCTTTTCAGCCAGACTCAATATATTGGTGCTCAGAAGCAAATGGGAATGATTGGATAAATAAATCATATTTATATTTAAACTATGGTACTTACATAAGAAGAATGGAACTAATTAAAGAACCGTCAAGACAGATGAAAACCAATTATCGACCAACCAGTTGCAGAAAGCAAACAGATTTTTAAAAATTCTAATTCTAAAATACTTGCTGCTTTAGAGTGAATCATGTAGTTCTCAACAGATTTATCTGCACAAGGCCAATTTGTCAGCTACCTTCCACAACAGACGAAGCCAATTTTAGAACATTACATCGGTGGGTCTGCCTTCAGGCAAGCACTTTTTTTTATCTTGCTAACCTAGCATCCATGTTCTCAGTGACATCAATCAATGTTCCTTACTGATTGATTGGCATATAAAAACGCTGATTAGAATCACAAATTGATTCTCAGGCCTATCTTAATGCTCCAGGTCTAAATCAGTGTCTGATAAACAGAACTTTGTGTTTTATTTATAGTTGTAAATTGAAGTTCTAGGTTGCTTTGAGGACTTGGTTGCTAAATTACCAGTAAAGTATCTTAGAACTTTACATTTTAAGTAGAGTATTTCTGCAGATAGCATAGCAGTTTACCTCATTAATTTAGTTTGCTATCAATATAAATGCTGCTTTTGCTCTCAACCCATCCAGAATTCACATTAAAACAATAACAAATGCTGCTGAACTGCTTAAGTGTAGGGATGTGTCTGGAGAAAGCAATACCGCACCAGACCTGTGGAATCATCTATCAGTTTCCTGGCCTGACCTCCGTAGCAGTAAAACATCTCCATCCCCACCCCCCACAACATCAAGCATCCAATACACTGTTCCCCTAACCCAAAGCCATTAGATTTCACTAGTCCATGGTGCCAGATGGTTTTGGAGTTATTGAATGTCTGTGGTATCATTTTGAAGGAGGTCATATGGGGGACACTAACACATGGATAAGAACATTTTATTGCAAGGATCAGGCATATTTTCAGATTGATGTGATTGTTCTTAAGGGAATAGATTTCCCCTTTGAGGGTCTTTACAGATTAGCTGTTATTAATTCTGTAAGAAAATTGAAGCACATTGGTCACTACTTGAATGCGTAACTGGTATGGTAACTGAATTAGTTACATTTCCATAATTTTCTATTGTCTTTTCTGATGCATAGGAAGTCCTATAAAACTGACTCATGTAATGTAAGCAGCTAATTTCCAGCCAGTAGCCCCAGCAGACTGTATCGGCACCAGCATCTATGCAGTTTACTGTACATACACCGAAAGGTTAATGAAGTATTATCTCTCATTATGTGAACAACAAGTCGCCTTTGTTTATTGCTGCTTAGTAGACAATGGTCTTCTGAAGCTGCACAGGTGAACGATGTATAGTAATTGGGAATGACTCTTACCGGGGACAAGTAAGGCTGTTTATCAGGACGTATCCCTGAAAGATACATGTGAGTGCAGCTGTCCGTCAATATTCAATGAATGGTATAGTGCAACAAAACATCGAGGGATAGCAAACAGAATGCTATCATTCAGATATCACCCTGAGAAATTCACACACAACTGAAAAGTACATATGTCATTGTGATGTCAATTCATCTGCCACTAAAAAACTGCCCAGCTCAATATTAAAAATACTCCGAAGTGAAGGTTGTTTGATGGTGAAGTTTGACGACAACCTTCAAACTGAGAATTCCAGAAACAAAGCAAAATGTAAATACTTCTCCCAGAATTCACTGCAAAACATACACAAAATAATGAAATCGAGAGTGTGGTGCTGGAAAAGTACAGCAGATCAGGCAGCATCTGAGGAACAGGAGAATCGATATTTCGGGCATAAAAAAGGTGAATCCTGATGAAGGGCTTATGCCCGAAACATCGATTCTCCTGTTCCTCAGATGCTGCCTGATCTGCTGTGCTTTTCCACCTCAAAGTGGTCATAATAACTAGAAAAAGCCCTGAGGAATACATCCTTCGAGTTTGCTGAGAAAGGTCAGCGAGTTAGCAAGTGTGTATATATGTTGGGGAGTAACAGAAAGACTCACATTTGGTGAATATTTGGAAAGTTACTGAAGGTAAAGGTTTGTAACCACATTAGTTAAGTATGAAACCAAAGAGTGAAGTTAAGTGTGATTCGTCACTTAGATTGCCTGTTTATAAAAGATATTACTGGAAAGAAAATGAATTGAATCTTTCTTTTAGCTATTTATGATAAGATCGTTTCAACTAACTTTACATGTTCTTTCTAATCTTTATTGTAACAAATTTCTGCTCTTTTGTTAAATGTACCTTGGCAACTTCTTGTAACATGTTCAATGTTACCATCAACTGGGATCATAACAAACTCTCTGCATTGCAGTGTTCCCCAAACATCAATAAGATTCATCTTTTTTGGTCATATATTAAAGCTTAAACGATAAATATTGAGTAGTGCATCAAGAGATTTTCACAGTTGTTATTTTAACAGGTCACACACACTTCTACGTCCAGCTGAACATGCAACTGGGATCCAGGTTCAGTGTCTTATTCCAAGTCCTCTATCAACAACATATTCCTCAGTACTATCCTGTCTATTGGAAGCTTCAGTGACATTACATACTTAAAACACTTTTGTCTTAAACATGTTCTCACTGCCTTTAACATTTGAATTCCTGAATTTGATTAATGCTGTGTGATCTAAAATCAGCAATGGGCAAGTTCTGCCTGGGGTTTAACTTTGTTAAACAATATCTCTTTGTATCAACTGTATTTCTTCACTCCTGAGAGGAGAAAGATACTAGTTCAACAGCTCTTTCAAAGTTGAGAGAAATCAACGTCATACTGTGTACACAGATAAGTCCGAACACTGCAAAGTCATTGTGAATCAGTGGACTTTGGAGACAGTGGACTTTAAGATCAACAAATTAAATATTTATACGAACTATTAAATGTTTAAGTTATTGCATTCAATAGTTGCCCTTCTCCAAGTGAACAGCTCTGTCTGACAAGTGTTGTGAAGGTTACACTGGCATGTTTCACACACTACATATCTGTCACGCAATCTCATTTTCCAGAAAGAATCTATTCATTTATAATCTTTGTTAGTGAGATAAATAATCTGGGTATCTCAGAGAATGTTACAATAAAGGGTGTATTTATGAAGTATTGCAATGAGAAATTCTGAACATGTTAGAGGTTGTTATAAGGAATGACCTTGAATTTAACATCGTACTAAATATAACTGAACAATATAAGGTATGTCTAACAATATTATACTAAGGATTATTCAGTATAGCAGGGATTGTTATTTTGAGTGTAATATGACATCAAGCAATGCTATATTAAAGGGTGTGGGCATGTCTGAGTGTGAAACTAAACAGAGCAGAACATATTACGTGGTTATAATTGAATTGTGATGTAATAATATTGTTATTACATGGTAATGACAGAAACAGGCCATTCAGTGTAACAGGACAAAGTTTTACATCAGCCTCCTCCCTCCCATCAGTATCCTTCCACCTTGTTCCCCCTTATGTACTTATTCAGGTTCCCTTAAGTCATCAATGCTCATCATCACAAATCTTTTTTTATTCACATAAGGAATGTGAGTGTCCCTGGCTAGGTCAGCATTGTTTACCCCTCACTAACTGCCCTTATGATGGTAATGTCTTTTTGTTGTAGGTACATGCATTGTGCTATTAGAAAGATACTCCAAGATCCTGAAGGATCAGCAATTTATTTCCAAGATAGGACAGTGCATGATTTGAACGGAAATTTGCATTTGGTGGTCACTTCTTCTGTTGCCTTTATTCTTCTGGGTTGAAAAAGTCACGTTAAACAAAAAAAAATTGTGGGTGCTGGAAAACAGATCTGATTCAGTTCTGAAGAAGGGCCACTTGACCCAAAACATTAACTCTGTTTTCTCTCCACAGATACTGCCAGGCCTATTGAGCTTTTCTAGCAATTTTTGGTTTTGTTTTGGGAAAGGTCACATGTTTGGAAGGTACCATCTGAGAGCCTTGATGAGATGTTGCATCTTTTAGATGGTACACACTGCTGCCACTATACTTCGGTAACATTGAGTGAACAGTAAAGGTGACAAACTGGGACCAATCAAATAGACAAAGTCTTTTCCCTGTGGTGGGCCAGTCCAGAACAAAAGAGCATAGGTTTAGGGTGAGAGGGGAATGATTTGAAAGGGACCTAAGGAGCAACTTTTTCAGGCAGAGTGTGGTACACTTATGAAATATGGTGGAGGATGGCACAATTATAACATTTAAAAGGCATTTGGATAGATATTTGAGTAGGAAGGGTTCAGAGAGATATGGGCCAAAGGCTGGCAAATAAGACTAGATTAATTTAAGATATCTGGTCAGCATGGACGAGTTGAACTGAACGGCCTGCTTCATGTTGTACATCTTTATGACTCTATAACTCTGAATGGGCTGCTTTATCTTGGCTAACACTGAATTTCTTCAGTATTGTTGGAGCTGCAGTCAGCCAGACAAGAGGAAAGTACTGTCGGCTGCAAGGTGTTGGAAAGGATTCTGAGGGATAGGATTTATGACCATCTGGAAGAGCTTGGCTTGATTAAATGTAGTCAACACAGCTTTGTGAGGGGCAGGTCATGCCTCACAAACCTTATTGAGTTCTTTGAGGATGTGACTAGAAAAGTTGATGAGGGTTGAGCTGTGGATGTGGTGTATATGGACTTCAGCAAGGCATTTGATAAGGTTCCCCATGGTAGGCTCATTCAGAAGGTCAGGAGGAATGGGATACAGGGGAACTTAGCTGTCTGGATACAGAATTGGCTGGCCAACAGAAGACAGTGAGTGGTAGTAGAAGGAAAATATTCTGCCTGGAAGTCAGTGGTGAGTGGTGTTCCACAGGGCTCTGTCCTTGGGCCTCTACTGTTTGTAATTTTTATTAATGACTTGGATGAGGGAATTGAAGGATGGGTCAGCAAGTTTGCAGATGACACAAAGGTTGGAGGTGTCATTGACAGTATAGAGGGCTGTTGTAGGCTCCAGCAGACATTGACAGGATGTAGAGATGGGCTGAGAGGTGGCAGATGGAGTTCAACCTGGATAAATGTGAGGTGATGCATTTTGGAAGGTCGAATTTGAAAGCTGAGTACAGGATTAAGGATAGGATTCGTGGCAGTTTGGAGGAACAGAGGGATCTTGGTGTGCAGGTACATAGATCCCTTAAAATGGCCACCCAAGTGGACAGGGTTGTTAAGAAAACATATGGTGTTTTGGCTTTCATAAACAGGGGGATTGAGTTTAAGAGTCATGAGATCTTGTTGCAGCTCTATAAAACTTTGGTTAGACCGCACTTGGAATACTGCGTCCAGTTCTGGTTGCCCTATTATAAGAAAGATGTGGATGCTTTGGAGAGGGTTTAGAGGAGGTTTACCAAGATGCTGCCTGGACTGGAGGGCTTATCTTATGAGGAGAGGTTGACTGAGCTCGGACGTTTTTCATTGGAGAAAAAGAGGAGGAGAGGGACCTAATTGAGGTATACAAGATAACGAGAGGCATAGATAGAGTCAATAGCCAGAGACTATTTCCCAGGGCAGAAATGACTAACACAAGGGGTCATAGTTTTAAGCTGGTTGGAGGAAAGTATAGAGGGGATGTCAGAGGCGGGTTCTTTACACAGAGAGTTGTGAGAGCATGGAATGCGTTGCCAGCAGCAGTTGTGGAAGCGAGTTCATTGGGGACATTTAAGAGACTACTGGACATGCATATGGTCACAGAAATTTGTGGGTGAACACATGAGGATCAGTGGTCGGCATAACATCGTGGGCTGAAGGGCCTGTTCTGTGCTGTACTGTTCTACGTTCTATGTTCTATATTCTATATTCTATGTTCTCTACAGAGTCTTGGTTTTAGTCTTGTACATGGTGGACAAGCTACAGAAATCCAAGTCTCTGAACTGTTCTTGTAGCCACAGTATTTACTTGACAAGTCCAGCTCAGTTTCTGGCCAATGGCATACCATCCAGAATGTTGACGCTTGGGTTTCTGTAATAGTAATGTTATTGAAAGACTGCATGCAGATTAGCTACTTTTATTAGAGATGGTCATTGTCTGATATTTGTATGGTGTGATTGTTACTTATCAACACAAACCTGAAGGTAATCCAGGTATCACTGCAATTGAACATTGTATTAGATAAAGGTAAAGTTCCCATAGTCCCTGAGGACTTTAGGGCTGCTCCTTCGTTAGAGAAAAATGACAGGTAGGTCATGAGGTTGAGAAGGCAGGACTTTCATCATAACTGAGCTGATAAAGGAATTAAATCTTACTGTTGCCATCAACCTGCATTGTAAATTATCTAGCCAACTGAGCTAACTGACCACCCCTTGAACATATTGTACTCATTGATGAACAGCTCATTCCCTTATGATGGAGGCAAGGTCATTGATGAAGCAGATGAAGATCTTTGAGCCTAGGACACTACCCCGAGGGACTCCTGTAGACATGTCTTGGAGTTAAGATGACTGAGCTCTGACAACCACAATCATCTTCCTAGTACCAGGTATCACTCTAACTAGTAGTAAGTTTTCCCCTAGTTCTCTCTGATTCCAGTTTTACTATGGCTCCTTGATGCTACATCTTGTCAAATGCTGGCAAGAAGTCAAGGCCAGTCACTCTCACTATGCCTCTTGAGTTGATCTCATTTGTCCATGTTTAGACCAGGACTGGAATGCATTCAGCAGCTGAGTGGCCTTGACAGAACCCAAACTGGGCACGAGTGAGCAGGTTATTGCTAATTAAGTATCAATTGATAGCATTATTGATGACAATTTCTTGTATTTTGTTGCTGACTGAGAGTAGCCTGATAGAGTGGTAACTGGCAGGGTTGGATTTGTCCGGCTTTTTGTGTACAGGATATATCTGCACAATTTCCACATTGTTGGGTAGATGCCAGTGTTTTAGTTGTACTGGAACATCCTGACTCGGTGCATGGCTAGTTCTGGTGCTCAAGTCTTCAGTACTATTGCTAGAATGTTATCAGGGCCCATAGCCCTTGTGGTATCTAGTACCTTCAGCCATTTCTTGATACCATAGTGAGTGAGTCAAATTAGCTGCAGACCGGCAACTATGATGCTGAGGAGGATGCTAAGGTAGCTCAATTGTTCAGCACATCTGGCCAAGGATACTTATAAATTATTCAGCCTTGCAGTTTATCCCTTGTGGCAGCAAGATCCATTGTTTAACTATGTTCCATTAAGAAATACTTTGGAGAACTATTATGGCAGGAGATGTGGGCTATGTCAGAGAACATATTACAAAGGGAAAGGGGTATATATCAAACCTTGTTATAATGGTAGTTATATCAAAAATCCTGAGTGAAAGAGGATGTGACGATGGAAGCTGTGCCTAAACAAATGGGATTTAATTCTTGGAGACAGAACATTTTATGGTGGCCCTTTCTTCAGCCATAAAGCCCTTCTACGCCTCAGAGCTTGGGCCTTTTCCACAAATTACAACAAGAAGCAAAATGAGGCCAAGTATCTCCAGGTCATTTGGGAGGAAGAGGGAATTTAAAGGAGAAAATTGGAGAAGGAAAACAGTCACAAACTGATAAAGAGCAGAATGTGGTCGTTTGCTGCCTCTTGACTGGGTCAACTTGAGTACAGCTATCCAATTTCCCCCATTCTTTGAAATAGCCCTGCAAATATTTCTCTTCAAATATTAATTCAATTCCCTTTTGAAAACTACTCATATCTGTTTTCAGCACTTGTTCAAGCAATGCATTCTAGATCAAAACAATTCATATCAAATGTTTCCACATGTTGTCTCTGTTTGTTTTGCCAATAAATTTAAAGTTGGTTTTCCAGTTTATCTATTCTCTTTTCACTATAAATAGTTTCTCCTGATTTGCTCAATCAAAACCCATCCTGGTTTTGAATACCTCCATTAAATATCCTTTAATACTCACTCCAACAACATCACAGTGAATGGTGATGTCACTTGTTTGTAATGCAGAAACCCAGGATGTTGCTCTAAGTCATTGTGTTCAAAATCCATTATGGCAGGTCGTAGAACTTTAAGTCTGGAATTAAAAATGGATTGCAATAATGGCGACCATTAAATTGTCATTGATGTTGGAGATGGGAATTCTGCTGTCCCTCGTTGGTCTGGCCTACATATGACTTCAGATTATCAGAACAAGGTTGAGTTTTATCTGCCCAGAAATAGCCAGCAAGACACTCAGTTCAAGGGCAATTAGGGCAACACAGACTGACCTGGCCAGTGAGGCACATGGACCCATCCAAGAATTTTTAAAAAGAAGTGTTACACTTTTTCCAATCTATGCATGTAAATTAGGTCCATCATCTCTGTAATGTTCCAATGGATCTCCTAAACACACCCTAACCTCCTTCCCAAAGAATGATGCTCAGAATCCACATGCTCCAGCTCTTAGCTGGACTAGTGTTTTATAAAAGCTGAAGATAGTTTTGTGTTGTTGTATGATATGGTTTTGCTTCATAAAACCAGATTCCAGATGCAATTTGAAATAATTTTTTCAACAAATCTTCAAAAATTTATTTTCCAACTACCAGGTCAGAGTCCTGCTCTATATTTAAAGCTGAGATTGATTGGTTCTAGGTCAATCAGGATGAAAGAGAAAGGGCTGGAATGTGGATGTGAGGAATGTCAGATCAGCTATGATCCTATTGAATGGCAGAGAAGGTTCAAGGGGCCGAATAGCCTACTCCTTTCCTTTTTCTTATGGTCTTATGATCTCTCTGTTTCTACAGCCTCTCTAAAATTTTAAAACAATCAAAAGAAATGCAACCAACCACTATGGGGTAAAGATAAAGAAGGGATCCATGTGGTTTAAACAAAATTGATGGTAGACAAAGTCAGAATAAACCATTTACAAAGTGGTTGGCATGTCATGTTGTTCCTTTACCATTCAGGAACTCTACCAGCCAGGATGATTCAATGGCTATGTTTGGTGGTCTACCTCTGGTCATCTTTCATAGGCTTCCCTTTGTTATTTTCACAGGAAAGCAGAAACATCCATAGTAATGCTTATTTCCTCTTCTTTGCACACAACATTCATTCATCACTGATGATAACCAATCATGTCCATTGATCTCTCCATATCACCGACCTGAGCAAAGTCTGTTGATTGTTACTTGGAAAGAAATATGTGAGTTTTAAAAATGTACTCATATTGTGTGGCTGGCAATAAGTCAGCTTCACATTATCAGAAAGTATTTAATGGAATTATTTCAAACTTTAATGGTCTCATCAACAGAAATATGTAGATTCAAAACGAAGCAAGAGAATAAGTAGAAGGATTCTGCAACAGATTTGTTACTGTCTTCTCAGTGCTATTATATTGCTGAAATGTACAGAGAAGATCGATACAGAGTTTATAGCACATCAAAATGTTTCTTATTTTAAATGTAAACAATTAAATTAATTTGGTATTGTTTTATGTGTCTTTATTGATCAATTGTGCAAGGCTCTGAGTGATTTAATTTAACTTCCCCTCATTACCAAACTCCTTTCTGAGCGACTATTCCACTTTTCCCCCACTGCTCACTGCCCTCATTTCTCTCTCTCTCTCTCTCTCTCTCACACACACACGCACACAATAAAACTGAACTAAATTTGTTGCCACATTTTGTTCATCTACCACCAAAATCAATCCTTCTTTATAGGGAAAGACACATCAACGAATGAGCATGATCATTGCGTAAATACCTAAGAAGAGAGAAAAATTACTGAGCGTGTATAAAATATGAGGAAGAAATAATTGGAATGGTAGCACTGCATTGGAGCATTATCACAATCAGATTTATTTTCCCTTGCTGTTGTGGCAACTCAGAAAATAAAGTAAAAGGGGCAAAAATAGTAAAGAGTCACAGGATTTCTCCCAGGATATTCTGCTATGACAAGCGTTTGCCCTTCATATTAGCCTATATGCAGCAAAATTGCCTGAGAACATGATCCTGTAAAAACGCAGAGTGCCCTAGGCCCGGTTTTCAAAGATGCAATTTTGGACAGAGGATATTAAATCTACATCAAGCTAAAGCATAGCCTGAAGTGTATTTTTCTCTTACTTACCCTTTCTAAAGAGGCACAAGAGTCCAGCATATGGTCAGAAGTGTGGAAAAAAACCCTTCAGCACTGCAGTAATCATCCTTTCGCTTGACACAGGTCATCCTTTCCATGTTGTGCATTGCTGGAGGACAGTGTAAAAGGACACTCTTACATTTGCTCAGGTCACTAAGGTATTAAACTGTCTCCAAAGCTGTACACAAAGGGAGAAACTGCACTGTGATGTTGTGCAGATGTTTAAAGCAGGCCCACCCAGCTGGTTCATTCATTTTCCTGTTTAACCAGATTCGGGAAGAAGGGAGAAAGGATGAGATGGATGATGAGAGAAATAGAAAAGAGAATAGCCATATTATTCAAGAAAACATCTTAAATGTAGAGTAAATCATCAGACCATAACAGTAATACAAGAAGTATGACTAGGAGAACCCCTACGATTTGGCTGGTCTGATCGTGGCTTTAACTCTACTTTCCTGTCTCTCCTGTAACCCTCGACACACTTAAGGGATAAAGCTGTTAACTGAGTATGGACTATATTCAATGGCCTAGTCTCCACTGCTCACTGGGGAAGAGATCCAAATTATCTTCTTACAGAAGAAAATCCTTCACACTTCTCCTGTAAATGATGCTTTATTTTAAATTATGCCCTTCCCAGCTCTAGATTCTGTGAGAGAAAATATCCCCTCAACATCGATATTGTCAGATTCATTCAGAATGCTGTACATTTCAGTAAGATTCCCTCTCATTCTTCAAAACTCCAATATGAATATCCAACTCAATCAACGTTTCCTCAAAAGACAAATCTTTTCTGTCAGAAGTCAGCTATGTGAACCTTCTCAAAACCCTTTCCAATGCAAGTCTACCCCTCCTTCAGGAAGGTAATCAAGGTAATACACAATACTCTAGTACTGTCTCATCAGTGCCCCATAGAGTTGTAACATGATTTCCCTGCATTTATACTCCACCACCCTGTAATAAAGTTCCTTTCTAATGACTTGCTGTCCCGGCACGCTGACCTTTTATTATTTAGGAACATAAGAACCAGGAGCAGGAGGAGGTTGCCTGGCCCTTTGAGCCTGAGCCACCATTCGATAAGATCCTGGCTGATCTTTTTTTGGTCTCAGCTCCACTTACCCACCCTCTCACCATAACCCTCAATTCCTTTACTGTTCAAAGTATTATTCATCTTAGCTTTAAATGTATTCAATCAGGAAGCCTGAACTATTTCACTGGGTAGGGAATTTCACAGATTCACAATCTTTTGGGTGAAGATGTTCCTCCTTAAATCAGTCCTAAATCTGCTTCCTCTAATCTTGAGGCTATGCCCTCTCATCCTTGTTTCACTCGTTAGTGGAAACAGCCTCTCTACTTCTATCTTATCTATTCCCTTCATAGTTTTATATGTTTCTACATCATCCCCCCTCATTATTCTAAATTCCAATGAATATAATCCCAGTCTATTTAGTGTTTCCTCATAAACCAACCCCCTCAACTCTGGAATCTAGTGAACCCCCTCTGCACACCCCTCCAGTGCCTACACATCCTTTCTCAAGGAATGAAACCAAAACTGCACACAGTACTCCAGGTATGGCCTCGCTAGCACCCTAAACAGCGACAACATAACCTCCCTGATTTTAAACTCAATCCCTTTAGCAATGAAGGGCAAAATTCCAGTTGCCTTCTTAATTAACTGATGCAACTGCAATCCAACTTTCTATGATTCACGCACAAGAAAACCAAGGTCCCTCTGCACAGCTGCAATTCTTTACTTTTCAAATAATAGTCCTTTTTATTGTCATTCCTATCAAAATGGATGACTTCACAAATCTCAACATTGTACTCCATCTACCAGACCTTTGCCCACTCACATAAACTACCTGCATCCCTTTGCAAACTTTCAGAGTCCTCTATATACTTTGCTCTACGGGCGAGAAACTTTGCTCTACCATTCATCTTAGTGACACACTACACATGGTCCCCAACACCAAATCGTTGATGTAAATTGTAAACGATTGTGGTCCTAATACTAATCCCTGAAGCACACCACTAATCATTGATTGCCAACTAGAAAAGCACTCATTTATCCCCGCTCTTTGCTTCCAGTTAGTTATCCTCTATCCACGGTAATACATTGCCTGTAACGCCATACACCTTTATCTTATGCAGCAGCCTTTTGTTCGGCACCTTGTCGAATGTCTTTTGAAAATCTGGATACACCACATCCATTGAGTCCCATTGTCTACTGCACTCGTAATGTCTTCATCGAATTCCTGTAAATTAGTTAAACATGACCTGCCTTTTATAAATCCATGCTATCTTTGCCAAATGGGACAACTTCTGTCTAGATGTACAAAAACACCCAGATCCTTCTGTACAGACTTCTGTCATCTTCCTTTATTTACACATGTAGAAAATATTCTGATTTTCCATTCTTCACACCAAAGTGAACAATCTCACACATTTCCACATGTACATCTACCTGACACAGCAGGTTAATAGGGGAGTTAAGAAAACATATGGGACACTTGATGGCATAGATTCTAAGAGCAGGGAGGTTATGTTGAAGCTGTCCAGAACTTTGATGAGGTCACAGCTGGAGCACTGTGTGCAGTTCTGGTCACTGCATTATAGGAAGGACGTGATTGCATTGGAGGGGGTGCAGAGGAGATTCACAAGGAAGTTGCCTGGGCTGGGACATTTCAGTGATGCAGAGAGGCTGGATAAGCTCAGGTTGTTTTCTTTGGAGCAGAGCAACTGAGGGGAGACCTGACAGAGGTGCGTAAGATTATGAGGGGCATGGACAGGGTGGATAGATGTAGGCTGCTTCCTTTGTTGAAGGGTCAACAAGAGGGTATAATCTCAAGGTGAAAGGGAGGGGATTTGAGAATTGTTCTTTTCACCCAGAGGGAATACACTGTCTGGG
Source organism: Hemiscyllium ocellatum (assembly GCF_020745735.1). Taxonomy (NCBI): domain Eukaryota; kingdom Metazoa; phylum Chordata; class Chondrichthyes; order Orectolobiformes; family Hemiscylliidae; genus Hemiscyllium; species Hemiscyllium ocellatum. The sequence continues at coordinate 854,002 of NC_083413.1, forward strand.
ATACGCTGTCTGGGACACTGCCTGGGATACAATTATAGGAATACACCGTCTGGGGTACACTGTCTGGGTTACGCTGTCTGGGATATACTGCCTGGGGGTGGGCAGTTGAGGAATACATTGCCTGGAGGGGGTTGTGGTTAGTTGAGGAATACGCTGCCTGGGAGGTGGGGAGTTGGGACAGGAAGCCTCACAATCCTTTTTTAAAAAGTACTTGGATGAGCAATTGAAATGTTATAGCATTCAAACCAGGAGACTAGTGATAGGAAGTGAGACTACTGTAGATAGGTCATCACAGACTCAATGGGCTGAGGGGCTTCTTCTTACTGTATGATTCACAAAAAAAGGAAGTAGGTGAAAAGTAATATAAGGAATGAGAAATTGAATTGTGACTGTCTTAATATCTGCAGTGACTATATAGCATCTTAATTTTGAAGCTTAATAGCTTATTGCTTTCCAACAATATGTATCTATTTCAATATTATTATTTTGCATTACAATCCTCTTTAAAACAATTACAAGATAGAATTATTAAAGGGTGATTCAAATTTCCATTCTTTTAAGCACCAATTAGATTTTCAATGCGTTTCGCCCCCTGGTCTAACAGGCTGTTGGAACAGTTTGTCTCTTCTCAAGAAGGAAAAGTTAAAAATAATTTATAGCAGTAGTTGTCTCTGATGATACTCTGATATACTGTGTCCTGTGTGTAAACATGCTTGAACGTTTTACAAGGCATTACTGTAGTGACATCCTCACTTTAAGTAAGACATTTTGAAATAGGTTGTTGTCTAAAAGAATGCCCGACAAGCAGAAGGTGATGAACATATTCCAGCTCCTTTTCTCTGAAAGAGCTAATGAAGTTGTAGACTTCCACGTGTTTTTGACTGCCTTCCTCAAATGATGCAGGAAGTATTGATGGATTATTGACTATAGATGACACCAGAAGTGAGACTATCAACACAAACATACTTCTGGTGGAAGTCCTTTGGCAGTGATGAGTAATGAGAACCCTCATTAGTTTCTTGTGGCCAATTATAGAGAACCCTTTTAGTACTTTAGCTGAGATTAGCTAACTCAGTCGACCAAGGATTCATTCGGGGACATTCATGGTCCATACCAATCAACAACTTATTGAGTTGTCTGACTAAACAATCAGGTAGGTTAAAAACAATGACTGCGGATACTGGAAACCAGAGTCTAGATCAGAGTGGTGCTGGAAAAGCACAGCAGTTCAGACAGCATCCGAGGAACAGGGAAATCGATGTTTTGGGCAAAAGCCCTTCATCAGGAATACAGACTAAACAATCAGGCGTTTTCATCTGGATCCTTCATATGCTGAATGTGGCTTCTTGGGTGACTGTCAGGACTTGTGGCAGAGAGTAACTGTGGCTGAAGAGAAAATGGTACCTCCAAACTCTTGAAAGACTGTAAATGTGATAAATAAATTGCTCTGAATCCTCCTGAAAGCTTTGCACACCCATCTGAAAGCAGTTACACAGATTCCATTGCAATTAAACCTCTAGGATCATCTCTGCCATCTATAATAGACATTTCTGATAACCAATTTTCAGAAGGACTCTTTCTCTGTCCAGCTTCACCAAGAAACTATAGATAGTCTAGGAGGCCACGTAATCTGTAACTTGGCAACAGTCCCAATTTACCACCTCTCTTTTTACTAAGTCCCAGGATGAGGGCATTGCTGGCTAGAGCAGCATTTATTGTCCATCCCTAAAGGCTATGCCTTCTTAGTTTGCTTGATATGTAGGACAGGCAACACAAAACAGGTTTGCAATGTTCATTAGCAGTGAGCAAACACATCTTCAAATGGAAACAATTCCAGCTTGTATGGAGTTAACCTCCTCAGTTGGTTATACTGTACTTAGAAGGAAATACAAATTGTGTTGTAAGGGCCAGAACTAGCTCATGTTACATCACCTGCAGTTACAGCCTGTGATGTCTATGGAGGAAGTCACTACTTTTCACATTGAGAGTAAGATGACTCTCATTGTAAAGGAAATATCCTTTCCTAAGATATATTAACCTTTCATAAATCCATGTGCTCCCATCAGTTCCCATTATTATATGTTTAAGTCCATATTTGTTGTTCAAATTATCCAATGCTTTAAAATAGTAATTGCAAATAAAACAAAGAGAAATGTTTTGAGGATTGATTAATAATAACATTGCTCAGTTATCTTCAGCTTTAAAAGATATGTTTGAGTTTTTTTATATAAATACTACGGATAAATAGTAAATTGGTTGATTGAAATACAAAAATTCCTATGCGATAATCTTATATTATTAATGGGCCATCTGGTTAAATAATCAGGTTATCCTAATGGATTACCCACCTATCTTGTTTTGCCAAGTACTTGACAGTAAATCTTAATAGTTCTTGTCCACAGTTTAGACTAAATGCTCAATCTCAACACATAGGCTCTAGTTTCAATGAGCTGCTTGATCTCAAAGAGTATTATGTTTCTTTCCTCCACTTGATCCTTCCAACATTTCTTTCATGCTTGGTTGCTTTTACAAGGTATAGTTTTGCTGTGGCAACAGAGATTACAGAGAATCGAACAGGTAAAGCCTTAGGCAGTGTGAGGACAGACTGAGTCTAAATTGGAGGCACAGGACTGTTGTATTATCCCCACTCACACCTGAACCTCCAGCCACAATGTGCCATGTCGCCTATTGTTCTGACAGTCACTGCTACCCTGAGGCTATACATGATACACTCCAAAATAATGTATTATATACAGAGTGATATTAACCTCAATAATTAAACTGTAAACATGATTGATAACTTTGCTTTCACCCTTGATTTCTACAATATTTATACCACAATGACAGCAGCTGGAGAAAATTTGCTGCAAAGAGCTTTCTTCCTCAGTAACAACTGTTTAAAGCTCCATTGTCTCCTCTTTGTTAATACAGACAGGAGCTGGATAGTTCAGTTTGACATTTTTCTATTTCACCGAATCATCTTGGTTCACTCTTTTTTCAGTGCTGCTACCTTCCTTGTTCCTTTGATTCCTTTACATTTAAAATTGCTTTGTTGTGGAGGTGCTGGTGTTGGACTGGAGTGGACAAAGTCAGAAGTCGCATGACACCAGGTTATTATTCCTGATGAAGGGCTTATGCTCGAAACGTCGAATTCTCTATTCCTGAGATGCTGCCTGGCCTGCTGTGCTTTGACCAGCAACACATTTGCAGCTGTGATCTCCAGCATCTGCAGACCTCATTTTTTACACCAGGTTATATAGTCCAACAGGTGTATTTGTAATTACAAGCTTTTGGAAGGTAATCCCTTGGTCAGGTGCAGTCTGACACTTCACCTGAAGAAGCGGCTGCACTCTGAAAACTTGTGATTTTAAATAAACCTGTTGGACCACAACCTGATGTTGTGTAATTTGTGGCTTTAAAATTGTTTATCAGTTCAAAGAGTGAAGTGGGAAAGCACTTCAAGCTTCCAACAACCATCCTCTTTAAACCGGATAATGCAGGTGCTGTGAAGAGGTGATGGCTTTTCCACTTATTTGCCCTCCTCTAGAGTTGGGGAACATCTTTGCTTGATCAATGTAACCTCCCACCTGCTCATTTCCCAGTCCTGACCCAGAATAGAAACTCACCTTGTGGAGTTTTGCAGAACATGTCACACTATCTGCTATTTCAGGGTGGAATGTAGGAACATGTGGCCTTCATTGACACGTTCATAGTACATTAAGAAGAATTTCATGATGTGATAGCACGTAAAGAAAGATTTAGCAAGCAATTAAACAGAGACAGATAAAAAAGAAAGGGTCTTCACTTTGATTTTGTTTGCATGATCAATGCTGCAAGTACATTTAGCAGAAACACATTGTCTGATGTTTCAATCGCAATGATCCTGTTTAACAAAGACTTTTCAATGCTTCTCAGAGACTCTGAACATATAAATTCCATGACACACACAGCACAGCAACAGGGCATTTATCTTAGCCACTGCGTGTTGGCAGTGAGGCAAGTTAGCCCATGGAGTTTCTTCAACATGTTGCTGAATTCACGTCAGTTGGGTTTGGTTTTTAAGCCATTCAAAATTTTGTTCCTTTAGAGAAATACCAAATGATATTTGTCAGCCCTTTCCCGAAATCTTCAGATGTCACTCCAAAAGGAAGGACAAAGTTAGGATTAATGCCACTAACTAACTGATCTGTCAATTAATAGACCAAAGAATTTTATGTGTTATCTTCACATGTAAAACATTAAAACAATTATAGACATAGACACAAATCCTAAAACTGCTTGTGTTAGGACCATGGTAAATACATAGGACCGTGCCTGCTGGTGACTTTCACTATTTAACCAGTCAAATGATCCGAGGTGACCAGATGTCACACTCTTTCTGAACATCCAAGCCAGATCACTCAGGTCCTTATCCATCAAACATTAGAAAATGCAACCTCCTGTCCAGGCTGAAGGAGGTGTTGGTTCCCCTGCCCCTCACCAAAGGAATGTTGACTTGTTGTCCCTTATGTAAAAAAATACTGTAAAAGCATTTGGAAAAAACAAGCTTCATCCTGTTTTGGGATTTCAGCTTAAATTACAGCCTGGAACCACAGGGAGATCCTATGTCTGTGATTGAGGAGATCATTGTAGCCTCTTTCTTCATCTTCCGCAACTACACTGGCACCACCCCCCACCTTTTCCTCCGCTACATCGATGACTGTATTGGCGCTGCCTCGTGCTCCCACGAGGAGGTTGAACAGTTCATCAACTTTACTAACACCTTCCATCCCGACCTGAAATTCACCTGGACCATCTCAGACTCCTCCCTCCCCTTCCTAGACCTCTCCATTTCTATCTCGGGCGACCGACTCAACACAGACATCTATTATAAACCGACTGACTCCCACAGCTACCTGGACTACACCTCCTCCCACCCTGCCCCCTGTAAAAATGCCATCCCATACTCCCAATTCCTTCGTCTCCGCCGCATCTGCTCCCAGGGGGACCAATTCCAACACCGCACAGCCCAGATGGCCTCCTTCTTCAAGGACCGCAGATTCCCCCCAGACGTGATCGACGATGCCCTCCACCGCATCTCCTCCACTTCCCGCTCCTCCGCCCTTGAGCCCCGCTCCTCCAACCGCCACCAAGACAGAACCCCACTGGTTCTCACCTACCACCCCACCAACCTCCGCATACAACGTATCATCCGCCGCCATTTCCGCCACCTCCAAACGGACCCCACCACCAAGGATATATTTCCCTCCCCTCCCCTATCAGCGTTCCGCAAGGACCACTCCCTTCGTGACTCCCTCGTCAGATCCACACCCCCCACCAACCCAACCTCCACCCCCGGCACCTTCCCCTGCAACCGCAGGAAATGTAAAACTTGCGCCCACACCTCCACACTCACTTCCCTCCAAGGCCCCAAGGGATCCTTCCATATCCGCCACAAGTTCACCTGTACCTCCACACACATCATCTATTGCATCCGCTGCACCTGATAGCTTATTCCTGATGAAGGGCTTATGCTCGAAACGTCGAATTCTCTATTCCTGAGATGCTGCCTGGCCTGCTGTGCTTTGACCAGCAACACATTTGCAGCTGTGATCTCCAGCATCTGCAGACCTCATTTTTTACTCTTTCTTCTAACTGTCAAGCAGCCAAGTAGCAGTGATTATCAAAGAAGGCCAGGGAAGTGGGAATTTTCATCTCTCATCCAAAACTGGAGGGAGCCCAACCTCAGACTGGAACCAAATGTTCCACAGTCAGAGTCACTGGCTTTCCCAGTGGTATTACGCTGGGACTGTATAATCAGAGCGAAGGAGTTTTGACTTTCAAAGTGTTGTTCATGAGTATATCACACATCAAATCTCACAGTTCAGGATCAATTGTGTTTGGATCAGAGAGAGAGAAAATTAAATTATTCTTATGGATTCTTTGGACCAGAACACCTCTCTCAGGAGTCTCTGTCCTCACTGGAGTGAAAAGAATGACTGGAGAGGTATCTTGTTAAAATATAGAAGATGCTAAATGAGGTTTGACAAAATAAATGTAGGGAGGATGTTCCGTCATGTGGGGCAATATAGAATGAGAGGCAAAAACTGAAAAAAATCTGTGGATGCTGGAAATCAGAAACAAAACTAGAAATTGCTGGAAAAGCTCAGCAGGTCTGGAAGCATCTATGGAGAGAAATCAGAGTTAATGCCTCAGGTTGAGTGACTCTTCCTCAGAACTGATGCTAGCTAGGAAAATGTTAGTTTACGTGCAGAAGATAGGGTGGGGTAGGGGGTAAGGAATATATGATAAGTGGGGGATAGAGACCAAAGAGAGTGAGGAACAACTGGATAGACAAAAGAATTAAATAGCTATTAATGAGGACCATTGGTGGCTAACAATGGGTTGGGTATAATAGCTGACTATAAACTGATAGTTCCCTAGCTACCATCAGTTCTGAGGAAGGGTCACTTGACTTGAAACGCTAACTCTGGTTTCTCTCCACAGATGCTGTCAGATCGCCTGTGCTTTTCCAGCAATTTCTAGAATGAGAAGTCTCATTTTAGGATGAGGGATAGCTGATTTCTGTTAAAGGCTGGTGAATCTGTGGAACTCAGATACCATAGTGTGGTGAATGCTGAGACATTGAATAAACTTAAGGAGAAGAGAGCCAGATTTTTAATTAATAATGTCTTGGAGGGTTATGGAGAGTGGTCAGTGGAGAGCGGGCAGGAAAGTGGTGTTGAGGCCGAAATGAGATCAGCTATGATCGTATTTGTAATGAGGTCAGCCAGGTGGATTTCATGCAATATGAGTTCCATGATTGGGGGCTATTAACCTGGTCCAATCAGGGAACCCAGGCTGACAGATATAAACAGGAGTGTCAGGGATTCTGCTCATTCTAGAAGCCCACTGAGTCAGTGTCATGTACAATGCACATGTAAATAAAGGGTAACTTGCTGGCAGGATGCCAGCTTCTGTGGAGCTGTTCAGTACTAAATGCAAAGCAGACTCGATGGGCTGAATGGACTACTCCTGATCTTGGTTCTTTATATTCTTACATTCTCATTTCCTACAGCACAATAGGGGAACCAAAGGACACAGTCTGAAAATGTTTTGCAAAATAAGTAAACGTGAGGTGAGAACATTCTTTTCCACTCAGCAGGTAGTAAGAGTATGTGATGCATAGAACATACACCGCAGGAACAGGCCCTTCACCCCCCCCATCTCTGTGCTGACCATTCGAAACTAATCCCATTCACCTGCACATGCTCTTTTCTTTGCCTCTTCATGTGTTTAAGTGCCACTTAAATGTTCTAATTATATACGCATCCACCACTCCCTTGGCAGCACATTCCAAGCACCTACCACCCTTGGTATAAAAACCTTACCTCATATTTATCCCTTAAACATTCCCCCTCTCACTCTAAACCTATGCCCCCTAGTGTTTGACATTCTCCCGGGAAAAAGACTCTGACATTCCACTCTATCCACGCGTCTCATAATTTTAAATACTTTGTTCAGGTCACCCCTCATTCTCCAACACTCTAATGAAAACAATCCAAGATTGTCCAGCCTCTCCGTACAGATAATACACTCCAATCCAAGCAAGATCCTGGTAAACGTCTTCTGCACCCTCTCCAAAGCCTTCCTGCAGTGTGACAACTACACACAATACTCCAAATATGGCTGAACTAAAGCCTTATACACCTACAACATGTCTGCCCAAATTACCAGCTGATCAATATCAGACTGTAGCCTGATACCATCCTCCCACTATCAACAACACCCACCAATTATCGTGTCATTTGCAAACTTACTAATTACACCTTCAACATTCACATCCAAGCTGTTAATGTAAATAACAAACAGCAAGGACCCCAACACCAATCCCTGTGCTGGTCACAGGCTTCCAATCACATAACCACACTCCACCATCACTCTCTGTCTTCGATTTGCAAGTCAATTTTGGACCCAGTTTGCCAACTTTCCTTGAATCCCATTGGTTATGATCACTTAGACTAACCTTCCATGTGGGACCTTGTCAAAGGCCTTACTGAAATCAATATATCCATTAATTTATAAACTCACTTTTTCAAAAAACTCAATTAAACTTGTTAGACACAATGTCTTGAACAAATCCATGCAGATTATCCCTGATCAATTCCTGCTTTTCCAAGTATTGGTAAATCCTGTTCCTTCAGGATATTTTGCAATAATTTCCCTACCACTGACATCAGACTAACTGCTCTGTAATTGCCTGGCCTATCGCTGCTGCCCTTCTTGAATAAAAGAACCACATGAGCTATCCTACAATCATCTGTCACTTCACCCGTGGACAATGAGATATTAAATATCTCTACCTGTGCCCCAGCAATCTCCTCCCTTGCCTCCTAAAGCAGCCTGGGATACTCCCATCAGGCCCTGTGGATTGTGTACCTGTATACCCACTTGAACACCTAATACCTTCTTAATCTTAGCATGTTCAAGAATCTCATCATCCTGACTGATTTCCTGTTTTACAATTTCTTTCACCTCTGTGAATACAAATGAGAAGCATTCATTTAAGACCTCACCGATGGCAACTGGCTCCATGCTCAGGTTTCCCCTTTGGTCTTGATTAGGTATCATTCTTTCTCTTGTAATCTTCTTGCTGTTTACCTACTTATAAAATGTCTTCGGGTTTTCCTTGATCCCATCTGCCAAAGATTTCTTGTGGCCTCCTAATTTCCTTTTTAGGCAACCCCCTCCACTCTCTACACTTTTGAAAGGCCTCCCCCATTTTTAATTTACTGTAGCTGACATATCCTTCTTCCATTTTCCTGGGAAAGACAGTACCTCTGGCATTATAACCCTGTGTGGCACTGTACTCGAGTGTGAGCCAGGACCTGAACCCATAACCTTCTGATTCTGAAATCAGAAATCTTACCAATCGACCACTGGTTGATTAATTGAATGACAATGGAATAAGAAAAAGGGAGAGAGGAGAGAAGGAAAGTTGAGTGACAAAAGTCAAAAAGCAATCTTTTAGATTACTTTCACTATTTCACAAATAAAATTGCAATGCCATAAAGAAAGCTTTAAAGACAAATCTAATTTCTGAGGCGTTTAACTTGTTTCGCTTTTTAAAAAAACTCTGTTTTCTGTGTTGCAATCAACTTCATTGACAATTTGTTTCAGGCAGGTCCCAGTGTAAATAGCATTCATTGTGTAAGGACAGTTTGTGTTTTATGTACTAATTAATCAGTGCTGACACTGAGACACAGCCTGCCTTCTCCTTCATTAGTTTAATTACCTATTTATATGGATGAAGCTTATTTCTCCCTGCATCTCATTACGGCATTAATGTACTTGCATAACAGACAGTTTTGCCATTGTTAGTGCAGTACAAGACACTTGTGCTGAGAAACATGTGGTGGTATATTACAGCAAGAGTTGTAATAAATTTGATTCACCTCACCTTTTTGTCCCTATTACTCATAGATTTGTTCATTGTCTATCTGAACAGTAGTATTCACACCCATTTCATTGTTGAAGGAGCAAATTGAAATCATTTGTTTCTTCTGTTACATTTATATTTGCATCCTTTATTTACCGGAATCCGAGCATTTTTGCAACACTCTCTGGAGAAGGTGGAACTCCTTCTTGTATTGATGCTAATAAAATGAAAATGTAATCATAGTCTGCACGATTCAGCAGCTAAACAGCTTCATCAATGGCCTTTCCTCCATCATACGGTCAAAAATGGAAGTATTCGCCACGGGTTGCACAATGTTCAGCATCAGTTGCAACTCCTCAGATAGTGAAGCAGTCAAAGTTCAAATGCAACAAGATATAGATGATGTTCAAGCTTGGACTGACAACAGACAAGTAACATTTGCACTACACAAACACCAGGAAATGATCAACTCCAATAAGAGACAACTGAATCACTGTCTCTTGACATTCAATGGTGTTACCATCACTGAATCCCTCACTATTAACATTGTGGGGATTACCATTGACAAGAAACCAAACTGAACTCAACACATAAATGCAGTGGCTACAACAGCAGGTCAGAGGCTAGTTTTTGTTTGGCAAGTAACTCACTTCCTGACTTCCCAAAGCCTGTCCATCATCTAGAAGGCACAAGTCAGGAATGTGATGGAATACTTCCCACTTGCCTTGATGGGTGCAGCTCTACCAACACTCAAGAAACTTCACTCCATTCAGGAAAAAGCAACCCAATTGATTGGCTCCACATCCACAAACATCCACTCCCTCCAACACCAACTCTCAGTAATAGCAGATTACTTGCAGAAATTCACCAAAGATCCTCCGACAGCACCTTTCAAATCCATGACCACTTCCATCTAGAATGACAAGGGCAGCTGATATGTGGAATCACCACCACCTACAAGTTCCCCTCTAGTCACTCACCATCCTGACTTGGAAATATATTGCTATTCCTTTATATGGCTGCGTCAAAATCCTGGAATTCCCTCCCTTAGGGCATTATGGGTCATCCCACAGTATTGTGGGTCTGCAGCGGTTCAAGAAGGCAGATCACCACCACCTTCCCAAGGGGCAATTAGGGACGGGCCATAAAAGCTGGCCCAGCCAGCAATGCGCACATTCCACAAATGAATTTTTTTAAAAATTGGGCACTGCTCAGATACAACATTTCTACCATCAATATTTACTGGCTTGAGGGTTGAAGACAGAGGGTGGTGGTGGAGGGTTGTTTTTCAAACTGGAGGTCTGTGACTAGTGGAGTGCCACAAGGATCGGTGCTGGGTCCACTACTTTTCATCATTTACATAAATGATTTAGACTTGAGCATGAGATGAATCGTTAGTAAGTTTGCAAATGACACCAAAATTGGGGGTGTAGTGGACAGCGAAGAGGGTTACCTCAGATTACAACAGGATCTTGATCATGGGCCAATGGGCTGAGGAGTGGCAGATGAAGTTTAATTAAAATAAATGTGAGATGCTGCATTTGGGAAAGCAAATCTTAGCAGGACTTATACACCTAATGATAAGGTTCTTGGGAGTGTTGCTGAACAAAGAGACGTTGGAGTGCAGATTCATAGCTCCTTGAAAGTGGAGTCGCAGGCAGATAGGATAGTGAAGAAGGCATTTGGTATGCTTTCTTTTATTGGTCAGAGTATTGAGTACAGGAGTTGGGAAGTCATATTGCAGATGTACAGGACATTGATTAGGCCACTGTTGGAATATTGCGTGCAATTCTGGTCTCCTACCTATCGGAAGGATGCTCTGAAACTTGAAAGAGTTCAGAAAATATTTACAAAGATGTTGCCAGGGTTATAGGATTTGAGCTGTAGGGAGAGGCTGAATAGACTGGGGGTGTTTTTCCTGGAGATTCGGAGGCTGAGGGAAGACCTTATAGAGGTTTACAAAATCATAAGGGGCATGGACAGGATAAATAGACAAGGTATTTTCCCTGGGTTTGGGGAGTCCAGAACTAAAGGGCATAGGTTTAAGGTGAGAAGAGAAAGATGAAAGAGACCTAAGGGGCAACGTTTTCACTGAGAGGGTGGTATGTGTATGGAACAAGTTGCCATAGGAAGTGGTGGAGGCTGGTACAATATCAACATTTAAAAGGTATCTGGATGGGTATATGAATAGGAAGGGTTTTGAGGGATATGGGCTAAGTGCTGGCAGGTGGGACTAGATTGGGTTGGAATATCTGATCGGCATGGATGGGTTGGACCGAAGGGTCTGTTTCCTTGCTGTCCATCTCTATGACTTTATAACATTAGAAAAGACTTTGTGTTAAGATCAGCATAAAATTACACCTCAACAAAATAGTGATAACAATCGAGAGGAAAAACAAAATGGCCCGAGGAAGCTTTTTCACTCAATCCTCATGCTACATCAACATCCATCTTTTAGATCTATACTTTTCTCTCCTGTGGTAGAATTAATCAAATACAGGCTGTGCTCCAGCTCTTGACTGTCCCTGGCAAATGGTGGTACTGCTCAGATGTTCCACTCAGATATGGGAGTCTTCAGAAGGTGTAGGCTTGTGCTGGAGCTCTCTTGTCCTACATAGATCACCTCCATCAGATCCAGCATGTGCTCCACCTTTCCATTCTGTGAGAGATGGTTCATCATGATCATTAGTTACGCACAGGTGTTATCAATTCTAGAAGGAATGAAAGTAGACAAGTCCCCTGGGCTGGATGGGATTTATCTGAGGATTTTCTGGGAAGCTCGGGAGATAGCAAAGCCATTGGCTTTGATATTTGAATCATCATTGTCTATAGGTTGAGTACCTGAGGACTGGAAGATTGCAAATGTGCCATTGTTCAAGAAAGGCAGCAGGTAATTATAGATCAGTGAACCTTACTTCTGTTGTAGGAAAGGTTTTAGAAAGGATTATAAGAGATATGATTTATAATAATCTAGCACGCAACAATTTGATTTCAGATAGTCAACATGGTTTCGTCAAGGGCAGGTCATGTCTCACAGGCCTCATTGAGTTTTTTGAGAAGGTCACTAAGCATGTAGATGAGGGTAGGGCAGTTGACGTGGTATACATGGACTTCAGTAAAGCCTTTGATAAAGTTCCACATAGTAGGCTGATGGAGAAAATGCAGAGGCATGGAATTGAGATTGATTTAGCAGTTTGGGTTACAAACTGGCTTTCTGGAAGAAGGCAGCAAGTGGTTGATGGAAAATATTCAGTCTGGAGTCCGGTTACTAGTGGAATGCCACAAGGATCTGATTTGGGATCACTGCTGTTTGTCATTTTTACAAATGACTTAGACGCAGGCATAGGTGGATGGATTAGTAAATTTGCAGATGACACTAAAGTCAGTGGAGTAGTGGACAGTGTGGAAAAATGTTACAGGTTGCAGGGGGACTTGGATAAACTGCAGAATTGGGCTGAGAGGTGGCAAATGGAGTTCAATGCAGCTAAATGTGAGGTGATGCACTTTGGAAAGAATAACAGGAAGGCAGAATGCTGGGTCAATTGAAAGATTCTTGGTAGTGTGAATGTGCAGAGGGATCTGGGAGTCCATGTACATAGATTCCTGAAAGTTGCCACCCAGGTGGATAGTGCTGTTTAGAAGACATACAGTGTGTTTGGTTTTATTCGTGGAGGGACTGAATTCCAGAGCTGTAATGTCATGCTGTAACTATACAAAGCGCTGGTGCAGCCACACTTGGAATATTGTGTACAGTTCTGGTCCCCATATTTCGGGAAGGAGGTGGAAGCATTGGAAAAGGTGCAGAGGAGATTTACCAGGATGTTGCCTGGACTGGAGGGAAGGTCTTATGAGGAAAGGCTGAGAGACATGAACCTGTTCTCATTGGAAAGAAGAAGGCTAAGGGGGGATTTGATAGAGGCATACAAGATGATCAAAGGATTAGATAGGGTAGACAGTGAAAGTCTTTTTCCTAGGATGATGACGTCAGCTTGTACGAGGGGGCATAGCTGAAATTGAGGGGTGATAGATTTAAGACAGACATCAAAGGCAGGTTCTTTACGCAGAGAGTGGTAAGGGTGTGGAATGCTCTACCTGCCAATGTAGTTAACTCAGCCACATTAGGGAGATTTAAACAATCGTTTGATAAGCACATGGATGATTTTGGGATAGTGTAGAGGGATGAGCTGAGAATAGTTCACAGGTCAGTTCAACATCGAGGGCCGAAGGGCCTGTTCTGCGATGTATTGTTCTATGTTCTGTCTGTGGAACAGTTCTCTGTCTGTGGAACAGTTCTCTGTCTGTGGAACAGTTCTCTCTCCAATGAAAAACTGGAAAGGTTGCAGTCTGTGTTATTATCCTCCAGCTTTATATGGACTGGTCCTCACCTGATTGTACTACTTTAGCTTCACAGAATGTTATGGTGCAGTAGGAGGCCGTTTGGCCCATTGTGTCTGCCCTTGCTTTTTGAATGAGCATGATGGCACTCATCCACCTTTCCCCAAAGTCCTGCAAATGATTTCTACTTTAGTGACTATCTAATGCCCCGTTGAATGTTTCCATTGAACCAACCTCTTCTAGACTTTCCAAGCAATGTATTCGAGACCAAACCTACTTGCTGCATGAATAAAGCTTGTTCTTACATTGTATTTTCTTCTTTTGTGATTCACTTTCGAACTGTGCATTCTTGTTTTGATCCTTGTATGCTTTCTCCACATCTGCTGTTGTCGTCTGATTTTGAAAAACTCAGTCAAATCTCCTTTCAGACTTTTCCTCTCCAAGAAAACAGGTCAAACTTCTCCAATCAATCTTCACAGCTGAAATTTCTCAACCTTAGCTTGTTTCTCATCCCTCTCTCCAATGCATTCACCACACCACCCCTTCACATCCACCATCTCATCCCTCTCCTTGAGTCTCAATACACAAGTTATTTAGTATACAGCTAAGCTAAGGGAGGTCTCAGTTATAATTCTGACTGGCCCAGAGCCTTTACAGCAACTACCCTCCTATGTCATAGAAATATTATTTGAAGCCATTCCTCACAGAAATGAGAAAATTGTTCGACATCAACTCTTTAGCTGTCTACAAGACAGGCGAATCAATAATATTTATTTGTGTATTGCAGAAAAATGACATATTTTGCTCTCATCAGGGCAATTCGCAACAAATACATAAGTAAAGGGAGAACCATATTTATACTGTATGAAACAGAATGCTAATGTATTGACCAGTGGTTTGGTGGAAGCATTGACATGGAGAATGTGCCAATCAATAATGACTGACAGTTAATTGTCAAGCTTTGTTTAAATTTTAAACCAAGAAGGTTGACTCTGAATGTTGAAGGCACTGTCCTGAGAATGGACCAGACAATTTTGTCAACTATTTAAAAAAAACTGAAAGAACTGTAAATGCTAGAAAACAGAAACAAAAACAGAATTGAAGACGAGTCACTGGACCCAAAACATTAATTCTGATTTCTCTCCACAGATGTTGCCAGACCTGCTATGTTTTTTCAGCAGTTTCTGTTTTTGTTTCTGTCAAATAATTTGTTGAGTTGTTGTTTCCCCTTTCTCCAAAGAGCAAAGCCATGTAGATTCCCGTACATGATGCTGTGAGCTTGACTGACAACACAAAATTAGCTTTAAGCAAAACTCTTTATGTACTCAGGATTATTGAGCAAATGTTGTCTAATTATGGAATCACATTTAATATTAGACACTCTCTTATGAGTTTTTGCAAAGCACATGTTGGTTAAGTGTGGACAGTGCTGAAAATGTGTTGCTGGAAAAGCGCAGCAGGTCAGGCAGCATCCAAGGAGCAGGAGATTCGACCTTTCGGGCATAAGCCCTTCTTCAGAATGGACAGTACCTTGTTTCTTGTCAATTGCTGAAGAGATCTGTTCTACGACAAGATTACCCAATGATTGGGACAAAGCATTGCAGCAGCTTTGAAATTCACTTGCCTCAGTCCTCACATGCGACAGATGTGACAGCTTGATGGCACTACCCTGTTAGTTGTAATTGCTGCTCATGTTGCTATTGCACAGTCACAGCATTAAACAGCTGGCTTAGATATTACTTAAACTTTGAGATGCTTTGCCATTCCAGGGGTAAGCTGAGGTAGCTGCAAATCTGAGCACTTTTCAGGATCAAATGTATGGTCTTCTGCACATTCATGAATATTTGAAATAGGATGTAAGCCATTCAGCCCCTCAAGTCTGCTTTACAATTCAATAAGATCTGTTTGTGTTTCAAATTCCAATCTACCCTGAACAATCTCAAATGGACAGATGAATTTGTGCCACTTATAGCAAGGAATGATCTGATTAGAGATTACTTGTGGACCTCTGATGGGTTTGTTTATGGATAAGAGCTGAAAATGTGTTGCTGGAAAAGCGCAGCAGGTCAGGCAGAATCCAAGGAGCAGGAGAGTCGACGTTTCGGGCATGAGCCCTTCTTCAGGATTCCTGAAGAAGGGCTCATGCCCGAAACGTCGACTCTCCTGCTCCTTTGATGCTGCCTGACCTGCTGCGCTTTTCCAACAACACATTTTCAGCTCTGATCTCCAGCATCTGCAGTCCTCACTTTCTCCTTGTTTATGGATAAGCTAATATATAATCTCCAGATACAGTTTGTGCATTGTGTGTTAAATGCAGAGAATGTGTGTTCATCTTATCAAGTCCAGTGACCTTGCTCATTTACATGTTGAGCTCTGAAATGGAAATCATTTCAAAGGTGAGCATACAACATCTCAGGCTTTCTACACATTTAAAAGGTCAAGAATCAAGAGACAAGAATAGCTTTATTTGTCATTTCTACCAGAGACAACTGATACAGGAAAAACAAGACAGTGTTCCTCCAGGACCAAGGTGCTACGTGGACAGAACAAATTACACGAGAGTACAAGCATAAACAGGCAGCATAAAGTGCAGAAGAAAAGTGCAAAACACGCAAGACAGTTCTGTAATTCCTGACAAGACAAGACAACAGGTACAGTGCTGGACAAATTATAGTATAATAATGAATGATCGTTAATAAAACATGACTTGGAGGTTTCAGTTCTGAAACCAACATGGTCATTCTAAAAGATGTGAGACAACAAAAAATTCAGGTCTTTTTCAATATATAATTTCAGTTACACCACACTGTAAACATTTGCTATAAATTCTGTGTCTTATGATCTTATACTTCACACCACCTGATGAAGGAGCAGTTGTCTGAAAGCTAGTGCTTCCAATAAACCTGTTAGACTATAACCTGGTGTTGTGTGATTTTTAAATTAATAAATTATTGTTTTTGCAACAGTTTGCAAACAATTTCAGATGGAATAGAGTGTGATCATAGAGTGTTAGGGAGCCTGATGGCTTTGGGGGAAGAAACTATTGCACAGGCTGGCTGTGAGAGACCGAATGCTCCGGTATCTACTGTCAGGGTTTGAATGAAGGATATGTGATATGTAATGAAGGCTATATCTGATAGCCTTGCAGATGCAGTGTGTGACATAAATCATTCCCTTAAACAAAGTTGGATCACGAGTAAGTCAGAAACAGAGTGTTTCTGCTCCTGCCTGTCCCCAAAGGAAACACGGGCTCTATTGTGCATCCTGCCCTGTTCCAAAGGTGCAACTGGTCTACCTTTGGCTTTGAAATTAGCCTTGTGTAGAGCTCATCACTGCTGCAAATGTGTTGCTGGTCAAAGCACAGCAGGCCAGGCAGCATCTCAGGAATAGAGAATTCGACGTTTCGAGCATAAGCCCTTCATCAGGAATAAGAGAGAGAGAGCCAAGCAGGCTAAGATAAAAGGTAGGGAGGAGGGACTAGGGGGAGGGGCGATGGAGGTGGGATAGGTGGAAGGAGTAAAAAATGAGGTCTGCAGATGCTGGAGATCACAGCTGCAAATGTGTTGCTGGTCAAAGCACAGCAGGTTAGGCAGCATCTCAGGAATAGAGAATTCGACGTTTCGAGCACAAGCCCTTCATCAGGAATAAGAGAGAGAGAGCCAAGCCGGCTGAGATAAAAGGTAGGGAGGAGGGACTAGGGGGAGGGGCGATGGAGGTGGGATAGGTGGAAGGAGGTCAAGGTGAGGGTGATAGGCCGGAGTGGGGTGGGGGCGGAGAGGTCAGGAAGAGGATTGCAGGTTAGGAGGGCGGTGCTGAGTTGAGGGAACCGACTGAGACAAGGTGGGGGGAGGGGAAATGAGGAAGCTGGAGAAATCTGAATTCATACCTTGTGGTTGGAGGGTTCCCAGGCGGAAGATGAGGCGCTCCTCCTCCAGCCGTCGTGTAGTTGTGTTCTGCCGGTGGAGGAGTCCAAGGACCTGCATGTCCTCGGTGGAGTGGGAGGGGGAGTTAAAGTGTTGAGCCACGGGGTGATTGGGTTGGTTGGTTCGGGCGGCCCAGAGGTGTTCTCTGAAGCGTTCCGCAAGTAAGCGGCCTGTCTCACCAATATAGAGGAGGCCACATCGGGTGCAGCGGATGCAATAGATGATGTGTGTGGAGGTACAGGTGAACTTGTGGCGGATATGGAAGGATCCCTTGGGGCCTTGGAGGGAAGTGAGTGTGGAGGTGTGGGCGCAAGTTTTACATTTCCTGCGGTTGCAGGGGAAGGTGCCGGGGGTGGAGGTTGGGTTGGTGGGGGGTGTGGATCTGACAAGGGAGTCACGAAGGGAGTGGTCCTTGCGGAACGCTGATAGGGGAGGGGAGGGAAATATATCCTTGGTGGTGGGGTCCGTTTGGAGGTGGCGGAAATGGCGGCGGATAATACGTTGTATGCGCAGGTTGGTGGGGTGGTAGGTGAGAACCAGTGGGGTTCTGTCTTGGTGGCGGTTGGAGGAGCGGGGCTCAAGGGCGGAGGAGCGGGAAGTGGAGGAGATGCGGTGGAGGGCATCATCGATCGCGTCTGGGGGGAATCTGCGGTCCTTGAAGAAGGAGGCCATCTGGGTTGTGCGGTGTTGGAATTGGTCCTCCTGGGAGCAGATGCGGCGGAGACGAAGGAATTGGGAATATGGGATGGCGTTTTTACAGGGGGCAGGGTGGGAGGAGGTGTAGTCCAGGAGGTCAAGGTGAGGGTCATAGGCCGGAGTGGGGTGGGGGCGGAGAGGTCAGGAAGAGGATTGGACCTGGGGGGTGCAGTGAGAGAGGGACTCACTGAAATCCTTGTAGAGGGAGGAAGAGAGCTTCTTCAAGGAAGGCATCCTTGTAAGAGGATTCGCAGTAGGTTAAAATCTTCGAGTAAAAAATGAGGTCTGCAGATGCTGGAGATCACAGCTGCAAATGTGTTGCTGGTCAAAGCACAGCACCCTGGTCCCTTTCATATGATTGTTGGTTTAGAATTGCTGAGTTGTGCTACATCTCTATTGTCCTCGAGTAGCTCCCATATCAATGTCTGACGTTTTAGCTGAGATGTTGAAAATACATGCAGTCTCAGATATTTTTTAAATCTCTGGGAAAATTCACATGGTTTTACAATCTAATTCTTTGAAACAATTCCCCTTTTCTGCAAACTCTTTTCTGTGCATTCTGAAATGTGACAATGAGCAGTCAATGAAGGTGACCAGTTAAAAATCTCCCAGAGTCAGCAGTCTAATAATTATGCAGAAGTTATCAGGAAGAGCTCCAAATAAGAGTAGCTCTAATAGTTTTACAAATGAAAAGGATTAGCACATCAAGGCCAGCTGGAGTCTTACAAACATGTTCACAATGAAATGTTAAAATGAAATGTCCCACATACAGTGTGCAGCTAGTTGTCCAAATTCACAAGAGCTCTGCTTCAATTCTGAGTTCAAATGGCCAGCTGCATATTAAATATGAAAGAATCTTTCTGGTTCTGTGGCTCTATTTTTCTCACTGTAAGGTGGTGACCAAGTGTGCTAGTAATGCACAGCATCATGAAGTCGATGTTAGAGCCTATCATTGGCAGATAGCAATGTTTTCTAAGGGGAAAAAAACCTTTTTTTTTCATTCATTCACAGGATGTGGCCATCACAGGCTAGGCCAATATTTATAACTCATCCTTAATTGCCAAGAGGGCAGTTAAGATTCAACCACATTGCTATGTTCTGGACTCACATGTAGGTCAGACCAGGTAAGGATGGCAGTTTCCTTCCCTCAAGGGCTTTAGCAGACCAGGTGGGGTTTTTCTGATAATCAGGCATCATTAAGCTTTCCAATTCCAGATATTCGCTGAATTACAAGCCCACAAGCAGCCATTGTGGGAATCAAATCCAGGTCTCCAGGAAATTACCTGAGTCTCTGGATTAACAATCCAGCAATAATACCACTAGGTCATTGCCTCCATGAGATATCAGATAAAGATTATCTTCACTCCTTTCTGTGATGTTTGTTTTCACACTGTCACATCTTAAATTCTATTCTTATATAAAAGATTGGGAATGAGAGGGCCTTATAATTAAATGAAAACTTGAAATGATTACATACCCATAAATAACATCATCACAAAATTTAAGAAAATCTCTCATTTTAATGTCCAATGCCCATATCAGGTATTATTGGTTAACAAGTTCTAGTGTAATGGTCTTCATTTACATTAATATCAGATTATTGTTGATCAATACAAAGCAATGATTTGGAGATGCTGGTGTTGGACTGGGATGGACAAAGTTAAAAATCACACGACACCAGGTTATAGGAGGAGAAAGTGAGGACTGCAGATCAGAGCTGAAAAATGTGTTGCTGGAAAAGCGCAGCAGGTCAGGCAGCATCCAAGGAGCAGGAATTCCTGAAGAAGGGCTTATGCCCGAAACGTTAATTCTCCTGCTCCTTGGATGCTGCCTGACCTGCTGCGCTTTTCCAGCAACGCATTTTTCAGCTCGACACCGGGTTATAGTCCGACAGGTTTATTTGGAAGCACTAGCTTTCAGAGCACTGCTCCTTCATCAGGTGGTTGCGGTTATGTCTGTGAATCTGTCAACCGATTCCACCCCAACCCCCATAGCTAAGACCTACAGTAGGAGAAAGTTTATTACAATGATGGAATTAAACCCCAAAGATAACAAAGATCAAAGCAGGTACAACATTGTAAAAAATATATTACATTGCACATAAATGAAAGTAAAAGATAGCAGCTTCTGACAGCCAGCCACAATTGGAATGCCATGCTTTACTGCTCTCTAATATTCTCCTCTACATGATTAGTTTAGTATTGATACTGCTACTGTGAACTGTGCCTCTCCTATTACTAAGAGAGACCTTGTGCTTTTCTTTCAGACAAT
The DNA here is from genome assembly GCF_020745735.1 of Hemiscyllium ocellatum. Lineage (NCBI taxonomy): Eukaryota > Metazoa > Chordata > Chondrichthyes > Orectolobiformes > Hemiscylliidae > Hemiscyllium > Hemiscyllium ocellatum. Next base: position 874,645 of record NC_083413.1, read on the forward strand.
CATTAACTGAGCACAGTACTTATTACATTTACTGATGTGATTAACTATTACATCACTTGAAGCCAGCACTATTAACCAATCTTTATTGACATTTAAATGGTTCTGGGGAAGATCATTCCTTCATAGAATGGACAACAAAAAGTTAGATCAGAAAACAAGGAAATGAGCTGATCTGTGAGGTACACAACTCCATTTACATAATAGGAAGAGCCTTCTATTCCTTTAACAGTAAATGTTCCCCAAATACCGATTAAATTCCTCTGTCAGTCACAGTTTTAATCTTGCAAATGGATTCTTAATTCAGAAGTTCAATCTTTTTTGGTTACCAACATGTGGTTTAGATTATTGCAATGTCAAATAATGCACTGAGAATACTTCTAGATTTGTAGTTCTTAAACATAGAATGCTCACAGACTGGTGGGCGGTTGGCTTGGCATATTGCTGAATTAACATGCTGTGCCACCCTGGGTAATAGGAAGCATGCTCCCCCATGTGGCCAAGTCCCTCAGGTGTTAAATGCCACAGGAATGGTTTCCCCTGAGAAAGGGGAATTGAGTGATGTGGGCTTGGGTGGTGTTGGAGGTTAACACCAACCCATTCTTGGACATATCCTATTGGTGGGATCAAAAACAGCAATAACAAATTAATTGATCACCTTTATGTGTTTGGGATGGTGTATAGTACAGCAATCAAAGCAACAGTGAAATGGAAAATGGGAATGCAATATCACATCTACGGGATTTTCTTTCAGAGTGTCAGTGTCGATGTATATGTTCAGGTTCATGGATCAGAAATCATACAGAAATTGATTGCTGCTTCAAGATGGAACCTATCAGCAATTAGATTCAATCAGTGCTTGCATGAATACCAAAGTAAATAAAAGTTTCCCTTCTTTAACTAAGCAGATTCTAGAGATTACTGCTGGTGTATTAGAACATAGAACAATACAGCACAGAACAGGCCCTTCGGCCCACGATGTTGTGCCGCACATTTGTCCTAGCTTAAGCACCTATCCATGTACCTATCCAATTGCCGCTTGAAGGTCACCAATGATTCTGACTCTGCCACTCCCACAGGCAGCGCATTCCATGCCCCCACCACTCTCTGGGTAAAGAACCTACCCCTGACATCCCCCCTATACCTTCCACCCTTCACCTTAAATTTATGTCCCCTTGTTGTCCAATTTTGTTGTCCATTCTATTAGTTACGGATGCCAATACTTTTGAATGATCTTTGTCTGTTTACTATTTTAAAGGAGCCAGAAGTTGAAATAACCAGGTGAGCATCCTTATTCTCCTTAAAATATCACCGAGAGAGTGAATGTATCATTGGCAACATTGAAGACTGACTGTATTCAGTGTAAATAACAACAGTAATCTCGATGCTCAGTCCTCTCTTGATTTAAATCTCAGAATCCTAGCAATCAGGATTGTTTTTATTTATTCACAGGATGTGGGCAGCACTGGCCAGGGCAGCAACTATGACTCATTCTCATTGCCCAGAGGGCAGTTAAGAGTCAACCACATTGCTGTAGGTCTGGCGTTACATATGGACCAGACCAGGTAAGGATGGCAGTGTCATTTCCCAAAGGACGTTAGTGAATCAAATGGGTTTTTACAATAATCATGGAATCATGATCATAGAAGTTTGGAATCCCAACAATGAGGAAGCAGGACATCTGTCCCATCTCGTCTAGTGATGTTCCGAAGAAGGCCTGCCTGGGATTTTTTCTGAGAGCTTTTGGTTACAAACCGAAATCCTATCTTAGAAACCTGGGAATGCTTGAGGGACAGACAGTTCCACCCTCTCAGTGAAAAGCTGGTACATGTTGAAAGTTGATCAATATATAGGGGACAAGGAGGGGAGTGCAGAACAATGGAACTGGTTTCAGATTGCTCTAGCAGAAAGTTGGCACAAACAAAGTGAGACAAATGACCTCCTTCTGTACTCTCGACTGCTTTTGTTCCAATGGAAGTTCCATAAAACATTACCAACTTTTCCTGTTGTGTCATTTAGGACAGTGAAGCTCAATCCATGCAAAGCGCATTTGTGATGATTACTTTCATTATGCTTGAACTTCTAAAAGTTTCAGATTCTTATGCAAGTTATATCGTACAAAAGGTGAAAGAAACAGATTAACATAGCTGTCTAGCTATACACGTAGATAAAGTCATTGGAATGTTTGATCACTTATCAAACCTATCACTTATTGAACACTTATGCTTTCTCTAGCCTCCTCCTTCTGAAAACAGAAGCTAATCTTACCCACTGTTTAATAATCTCTGAGACATGTACACACATTCCTGCTCAGTGATCTGACATATCAAAGGTGGGAATGATTACACAGGTCTTATCAATGTCAGATTTGTGTACTGGCAGGCCTCACTTCTTTCTCATCCTGCTTCAGAGTCTGAGTAGCTCCTTTGTTTAAACACAGTGGGGGGTTTGACAACTTATTTGTGAAGGTTTTGGGTTTAGGTCCCACTGCAGAACATAAGCGCTAAAAGTCAAAGCTGACACTTCAGTGTAACCCTGAGAATGTGTTGTTGGTTGGATGAAATAAAAATGGTAAATAAGACTGTAGACACAACAATGCTGGAGCAATGCTGAGTCTGTTCAAATATCACCCTGCTATTAATTCTATATGTAGCAAGTTTCATGTCTTAGTACTGAGTGAATACATTACAAATACTTTACAAATACATTAGGATAAAAGGGTAACTAGGGAGAGAATAGGGCCCCTCAAAGATCAACGAGGTAAAAACAATTACTAGGTAAAAACAATGACTGCAGATGCTGGAAACCAGATTCTGGATCAGTGGTGCTGGAAGAGCACAGCAGTTCAGGCAGCATCCAACAAGCAGCGAAATCGACGTTTCAGGCAAAAGCCCTTCATCAGGAATAAAGGCAGTGAGCCTGAAAGTGTGGAGAGATAAGCTAGAGGAGGGTGGGGGTGGGGAGAAAGTAGCATAGAGTACAATGGGTGAGTGGGGGAGGGGATGAAGGTGATAGGTCAGGGAGGAGAGGGTGGAATGGATAGGTGGAAAAGGAGCTAGGAAGGTAGGACAAGTCCAGACAAGTCATGGGGACAGTGCTGAGCTGGAAGTTTGGAACTAGGGTGAGGTGGGGAAAGGGGAAATGAGGAAACTGTTGAAGTCCACATTGATGCCTTGGGATTGAAGTGTTCCGAGGCGGAAGATGAGGCGTTCTTCCTCCAGGCGTCTGATGGTGAGGGAGCAGTGGTCAAGGAGGCCCAGGACCTCCATGTCCTCGGCAGAGTGGGAAGGGGAGTTGAAATGTTGAGCCACGGGGCGGTGTGGTTGATTGGTGCGGGTGTCCCGGAGATGTTCCCTAAAGCGCTCTGCTAGGAGGCGTCCAGTCTCCCCAATATAGAGGAGATGGCATCGGGAGCAACGGATACAATAAATGATATTAGTGGATGTGCAGGCAAAACTTTGATGATGTGGAAGGCTCCTTTAGGGCCTTGGATAGAGGTGAGGGAGGAGGTGTGGGTGCAGGTTTTACAGTTCCTGCGGTGGCAGGGGAAGGTGCCAGGATGGGAGGGTGGGTTGTAGGGGGGCGTGGACCTGACCAGGTAGTCACGGAGGGAACGGTCTTTGCGGAAGGCAGAAAGGGGTGGGGAGGGAAATATATCCCTGGTGGTGGGGTCTTTTTTGGAGGTGGCAGAAATATCAGCGGATGATTTGGTTTATGCGAAGGTTGGTAGGATGGAAGGTGAGCACCGGGGCGTTCTGTCCTTGTTACGGTTGGAGGGGTAGGGTCTGAGGGCGGAGGTGCGGGATGTGGACGAGATGCGCTGGAGGGCATCTTTAACTACGTGGGAAGGGAAATTGCGGACTCTAAAGAAGGAGGCCATTTGGTGTGTTCTGTGGTGGAACTGTTCTTCCTGGGAGCAGATACGGCGGAGGCAGAGGAATTGGGAATATGGGATGGCATTTTTGTCAGCAAGGCGGCCTTTGTGTGGAGCCGCGGGAGATGGGGCAGTTACTAAATGAGTATTTTGCATCAGTATTTACTGTGAAAAAGGACATGGAAGATATAGAATGTAGGGAAATAGATGGTGACATCTTGAAAAATGTCCATATTACAGAGGAGGAAGTGCTGGATGTCTTGAAAAGCATAAAAGTGGATAAATCCCCAGGACTTGAACAGGTGTACCCTCAAACTCTGTGGGAAGCTAGAAAAGTGATTGCCAGGCCTCTTACAGAGACATTTGGATCATCGATAGTCACAGGTGAGATGCCGGAAGACTGGAGGTTGGCTAACATGGTGCTACAGTTTAAGAAAGGTGGTAAGGAGAAGCCAGGGAACTATAGACCAGTGAGCCTGACCTCAGTGGTGGGCAAGTTGTTGGAGGGAATCCTGAGGGACAGGATGTACATGTATTTGGAAAGGCAAGGACTGATTAGGGATAGTCAGCATGGTTTTGTGCATGGGAAATCATGTCTCACAAACTTGATTGAATTTTTTGAAGAAGTAACAAAGATGATTGATGAGGGCAGAGCAGTAGATGTGATCTTTATGGACTTCAGTAAGGCGTTCGACAAGGTTCTGATGAAGGGCTCTGGCCCGAAACGTCAAATTTCCTGTTCCTTGGATGCTGCCTGACCTGCTGTGCTTTAACCAGCAACACATCTTCAGCTCTGATCTCCAACATCTGCAGACCTCACTTTTTGTTCGACAAGTTTCCCCATGGGAGACTGACTAGCAAGGTTAGATCTCATGGAATACAGGGAGAACTAGCCATTTGGATACAGAACTAGCTCAAAGGTAGATGACAGAGGGTGGTGGTGGACGGTTGTTTTTCAGACTGGAGGCCTGTGACCAGTGGAATGCCACAAGGATCGGTGCTGGGTTCACTACTTTTCATCATTTATATAAATGATTTGTATGTGAACATAAGAGGTACAGTTAGCAAGTGTGTCGATGACACCAAAATTGGGTGTGTATTGGAAGAAGATTACTTCAGATTACAATGGCATCTTGATCAGATGGGCCAAGGAGCTGAGAAGTGGCAGATGGAGTTTAATTCAGATAAATGTGAGGTGCTTCATTTTGGGAATGCAAACTTTAGCAGGTAATGGTAAGGCCCTCAGGAGTGTTGCAGAACAAAGAGACCTTGGAGTGCATGTTCATAGCTCCTTGAAAGTAGAGTTATAGGTAGATAGGATAGTGAAGAATGTTTTCAATGACTATTTCAGTGCAGCTCTCATCCTGACCTGGAAAAATTCATAAACTTTGCTTCCAGTTTCCATCCCTCCATCACCTTCACCTGCCTTCCTTTCCTTGACCTTTCTGTCTCCATTTCCAGCAATAGTCTATCCACTAATATCCATTCCAAGCCCACTGACTCCCACAGCTATCGGGACTATAGCCCTTCTCACCCCACGTCCTGTACGGACTCTATCCCTTTCTTTCAGCTCCTTTGTCTCCACCGCATTTGTTCTGATGAGGTCACTTTCCAAAGTGGTGCTTTTAATATGTGCTCTTTCTTCTCCAACCGTGGCTTCCCACCTACAGTTGTTGACAGGGCTCTCGACAGCATGTGGTCCATCTCCCACACCACGACCAGAACAAGGGTAGGGTCACCTTTTACCCCACCAGCCTTCACATGCAAAGAATAATCCTCTGCCATTTTCACCAACTCCAACACGACACCACCACTAAACACATCTTCCCTTCCCTCCTCTTGTCTGCATTCCGCAGAGGTCATTCCCTCCGGGACAATCTAGTCCACTCCTCCATCACACCTAACACCTCTCCCATCACACACGGCACCTTCCCATGCAATCACAGAAGGTGCAACACCTGTATGGTGGGTGGCACGGTGGTACAGTGGCTAGCACTGCTGCCTCACACTCCAGAGACCCGGGTTCACTTCCCGCCTCAGGCGACTGACTGTGTGGAGTTTGCACATTCTCCCCGTGTTTGCGTGGGTTTCTTCCAGGTGTCCAGTTTCCTCCCACAGTCCAAAAATGTGCAGGTTAGGTGAATTGGCCATGCTAAATTGCCTGTAGTTTAGGGGAATGGGTCTGGGTGGGTGCGCTTCGGTGGGTCGGTGTGGACTTGTTGGCTCGAAGAGCCTATTTCCACACTGTAAGTAACCTAATCTTTACCTCTTCCATGCTCATCATCCAAGGCCCCAGACACTCATTTCAGATTAAGCAGCGTTTCACTTGTACCTCTTTCAATTTGACCTATTGCATTCGTTGCTCCCAATGTGGTCTCCTCTATATCATAGAGACTGGATGATCACTTTGCTGAGCACCTTCGGTCTGTATGTAATCAGGTCTCGGACATTCCCGTGGCTTACCACTTTAGCACACAATCCTGCTCCCGTATTTCGCTGCTCGTTGGATGCTGCCTGAACTGCTGTGCTCTTCCAGCACCGCTGATCCAGAATCTGGTTTCCAGCATCTGCAGACATTGTTTTTCCCATACCCACATGTCTGTCCTTGGTCACATGTCTGTCCATGGTCACATGTTCTGTCCTTGGTCACATGTCTATCCATGGTCACATGTCTGTTCTTGGTCACATGTCTGTCCATGCCCACATGTCTGTCCTTGTCCTGCTGCAATGTTCCAGTGAAGCTCAACACAAACTGGAGGAACAGCATCTCATCTTCAAACTCGGCACCTTACAGCCTGCCGGTCTCAACATTGAATTCAACAACTTCAGATGATTATCCCATCTCGACCGCTCTGTCTTCATTCTGCTCTGCAATTTTATTTCATTTATTTTATTTACCTTTTTTTAATATATTTTTTCACTGTTCTGTACCTCATATTTCTTGACTGTCTCTCTCTCTCCCTCTCCCCACTCTCTCATCACCTTTTCCCTCTCCTCTTCCCCCCTTTGCTACCCTTCTCCCCTGTTTTCCATTTTGTCTCTGCTTCACCCATCGTCCCCATCCCCCACATAATTTGTCACATAGCACTGGCTTCAGCCTTGGTCATTCACAGCTCCTAATCCCCCTATAATCTCTCTATGCACTGTCATTATCACCTCTTTTTTGCTACCTTTGCTTCTGGAGCCATGACTCACCTTCTCTCAGCCTCGTATAAATACCTCCCTATTTCTCCCTTTTTTTTAGCTTTGACAAAGGGTCAGTTAGACTCAAAACGTCAGCTCTTTTCTCTCACTACGTACTGAGGTTCTACCTGTCCCCGGTGTAGCGAAGGACGGGCCTGACCTCGCTGCCGTGGAATGCTCCAAGTACTTGGACCGTTCTGTATCACCTGTCCTTCATGGAAAAGTTTATGAAGAAAAACACCTTTGACCACAAGTCCATCAGGAAGTGGTCAGCTTGTAGTGTCCTTGAGACCCTTTGGGAAAAGGAGAGGGTGCATCCCACCGAGCGGTTCCCTGAGCAGACTGTCAAAGCTTGGTGAGAATGGCTCTGCCTGTGAGATCCTTTATGCACTCGGTAAAAACAATGACTGCAGAAGCTGGAAACCATATTCTGGATTAGTGGTGCTGGAAGAGCACAGCAGTTCAGACAGCATCCAACAAGCAGCGAAATTGACATTATGGGCAAAAGCCCTTCATCAATTATTCCTGATGAAGGGCTTTTGCCCATAATGTCGATTTCGCTGCTCGTTGGATGCTGCCTGAACTGTTGTGCTCTTCCAGCCCCACTAATCCAGATCCTTTATGCACGCCTGGACTCTCAGTCGCACCGCACACTGCCCTCGATGTGGCTGCGGGGGGGACGAGACTGTCACACACCTCCTTCTGGAATGTGCCTATGCAGAAGAAGTCTGGAGAGGTATGCAGTGGTGTTTGTCGAGGTACGTCCCGAGCAGCCCGTGATGCGGGTCTCCGTGCTCTACGGCCTGTTCCCTGGGACGCACACCGAGACGAACATCAACTGCGCCTGGAGCATCATCAACACGGTGAAGGACGCTCTCTGGGCGGTCCGAAACCTGTTGATCTTCCAGCTGAGGGAGTTGACCCCGACTGAGTGTCGCAGACTGGCACATTCCAAGGTCCAGGACTACGTGTCGAGGGACGCACTGAAGCTTGGGGCAGCTGTCGCCAAGGCAGGTGGGGGGAAAGACCACCGTGTAACATCTGCCTGCCTAAGAACAGGAGGCCCATGCAGTCATTTGGGCTCCTCAGCTAAAAATACAGACCTGTACATAGAAATGATTTCTCTGTTTCGGTATGCAAAGAAATGAAATGTTTACATATGTATGGCATGTCCAATTGTACAGATCATCAAAATATTTTATGAATAAAGTATATTTTTGAAATAAAAAAAAAGCTCTTTTCTCTCCTTATAGATGCTGCCAGCATCTTCTCTTTTGGTTAGTGAAGAAGGTGTTTGGTATACTTCCCTTTATTAATCAGAGTATTGAGTACAGGATTTGGGAGGTCATGTTGCGGCTGAACAGGACGTTTGTTAGGCCACTTTTGGAATATTGCATGCATTTCTGGTCTTCTTTCTATCGGAAAGGTGTTGTGAAATTTTAAAGGGTTCAGAAAAGATTTACAAGGATGTTGCCAGGGTTGGAGGATCTGAGCTACAGGGAGAGGCTGAACAGGCTGGGGCTGTTTTCCCTGGAACGTCAGAGGGGTGATCTTATAGAGGTTTACAAATCACGAGGGTCATAGATAGGATAAATAGACAAAGTCTTTTCCCTGGGGTGGGCGTGTCCAAAACTAGAGGGCATAGGTTTAGGGTGAGAGGGGAAAGATATAAAAGAGACCTAAGGGGCAACTTTTTCACTCAGAGGGTGGTACGTGTATGGAATGAGCTGCCAGAGGAAGTGGTGAAGGCTGGTACAATTACAACATTTAAAAGGCATCTGGATGGGTGTATGAATAGGAAGGGTTTGGAGGGATATGGGCTGGGTGCTGGCAGGTGGGACTAGATTGGGTTGGGATATCTGATTGGCATGGACGGGTTGGATCGAAGGGTCTGTTTCCATGCTGTACATCTCTATGACTCTAATATAACCATCACTGTATGAGTACTGTATGTGCACACCACAAGTTGAGTGAACAGGGCAAGCTGTCTCAGTTCCAACTGTGCATGCCACAATGTCCCAGCACTGTCTGTAAACATCAGAATTCACTATTCCACTGCTAACGTTGTGTACAATATTTAATCACAATATGGAGTATTCATACCCGAGCAATAGGACTGTATCCTTGCTGGGTTCTGTATACTCTCAGACATGCTGGCATAATACTAACTGTCTATTTAACTGGACATATTCTGTTAGTGCAACAAACAAAATTCACTGTCTGATTATTTTCTGTACAATTAAACATTCTAGTATGAATTTGAACACAAAAATGGACAAAAAGATCAACTGGTTCAGTAATTCACAATACAGCCCATATTCATGATCCAAATCCTCCGTCATATAATATGTACAGAGAGGCAACAAAGAGACAAAACACTTCAGACTAATTTAGGGATGAAAATTCTGGAAAATTTCCTCTCCAATTCCTGAAACCAATTAAGTAAGACCCAAGTAATAGCAGCAATTAATGTCAAGAGCTGCAACTCCCTCTCACTCAGCTTCCACTTTGTGAGATGTCCCAAATCTGCAAAGGCATTTCTGTGAGTGTGCACCTGTTTCTATTCACGCTAACTGGTCACATACGACAGGATTACACTGTTTTGTAAAGGACAGTCTCTCTGTGAGGACAATCACTACCATCAAAATCTGCTTCCTAACTCAATGTGACTGCCTGTCAAAGAGGAGGCTGATTCATTGTGGTCTCCTGAAATGAAAGAGTAATGGTATTCCAGCCTGGTGGATTGAATAGTTGAGGAAAAACTGTCAGTCAGCTCGCAACATAAAGACAGGATTTTAACTTGGCAGTTAAATTAAAAAGTTTCATTCTCAATACAGCAATGCAGAAATATTGAAAGTAAACATTTTAATTTGAGTGCCGTTTTCAGCAATGGAAGCCTCCCCTGATACAAAAGCAAAACAACCTTGAAAAAAAATGTGTATATTATTCTTGGCTCTGACCCCTGATTAGTCCAGACATCGCAATGAAATCATTGCTCTGATGGGTCCTCTGATAGATGGTCACCTGTACCCCCCGGCTGCTCTGCTTTGTGGAGAGTTTGTTGAACCTCCATTTGCTGGATGCCATGATCCCACATCTTGTGCCTGATTTATGTTTCCTACTGCTATCCCAAACGGAAGCAGTGTGAGGCTCCCTGGCTGTCATGAAAAGCAGCCAGGAACAAGTAGGCTGGTTTTTCTTTGAATGGATTCGGCTAACAAAAAACCACAGCAGTATATACTGCTCAGGCAAGAGTTATCAGGTTTAATAATTCTGCAGCCAACAATGCCCTTTCCTAGAGTTTAACAAGATATTAAATCAGCAAAGCTAGTTTTTCTCAACTCACAGCTTTGGAAATTGCAATCTGATTCTACAACTTAACATTTATTCATCTCTTTATTCTAAGCTGATGTATTGTTTTTCTTAATGAATAGATACAAGATGAGATTACAAAAGTTCTTTACATTGAGCGTGACTGAAACTTGGAATTCTCTGTCCTAAGCCATTGCTAAAGAAAAGTTCTGAACTTTTTTTAACACGGAATCTGATAGTTACTGAAAAGAAAGGAATACTCATGATCAAGCCAGAAAGTAGCATGAGATTGGATCAGTCACATGTAAAACAAACATTGGTGTTGACTTTTCAAATAAATGTACTGTGGATGGTTAAAATCTGAAATAAATAAACAGAAAGTTCTGGAGAAACTCAGCAGGTCTGGCAATATCTGTGAAGAGAGAAACAGAGTTAACGTTTCAAGTGCAGTCTGGTCATATTCACATCCGCATTGACTTTGATTGGCCAAGTGACCTGTTATGTAGAGTCCAGAAATTATAACATGATTGTAGTGAATGATGCTTGTTAAGTCTCTATGAACATATGGTGACAGTCTTGTCTTGGTAACAATGTGGTCTCTGAAGTCCAGGTCCACTCCAAACATGTGACCATATCATTTCCATTGAATTTGTGCAGTAACAAAGTAATGCCACACTGTCTGAGCACTGCATTTTGGATTAGCTGTTCCTTTGAGCTCTAATAACTTTATGAGTTAAGTATAAAAGACCCAGCATTACTATTCAAAATAGTTATCGGGATTTTCACCAAGCACTGGCCAACATTTATCTCTAACAGTTTATCTTCTTGCTCTTTGTGGGATCTTGTGTGAAAATTAGCTGTTAGGTTTTCTTAATTGACAATCCTTCAAATATATTGAATGAAGTGCTTGAGACGCCCTGACTATGAAAGCCACCAGATAAATAGAAGTTCTTCTGATTAACAATTCATGATTAAATCTTATGTTGCACAGTCTCAGATTTAAAATGCCAGGAAAGTGGATGTGATGAATGTCACATCAGCCATGATCCTATTGAATGATGGAGCAGGCTTGATGGGCTAAATGGCCTCCTGCTGTTCCTATTTCTTATAGTTTTATGGCTATTGGCAATATTACAATTGTTCTCACTGTTAAAAATCACACAACCACAGGTTACAGTCCAACAGGTTTATTTAGAAGCACTAGCTTTTGGAGCGTTGCTCCTTCATCAGGTGGTTCTCAGATTCATTTTGAGCAATGCAAAATGGGCACAACATGAGTACAAAATATTCAGGAATGAAGATAATGTACAAGTTAAATGGAAGAGATCTTGGGGTTGTGTGTGATACATTGACATGAGCAACAATGCTGGTGGCAGTGAATGAAACAAATCAGGCTGTGGGATCTGTCAAAAAGGTTGATATTGAATTGAAATAGTGGCACAATTCTAAATCATATACAAGTCCTTTCAGAATACCATGTACTGCACTGATCATCACATGACAAAAATGATATTGCAGCTATTGAATGATACAGAAAAGCGTGACCAGCCTGACTCAGGAACTGGATTGTGGGGAGTGATTATTTTGAACTAAGGATGTTCTTAGCAGTTTAGAGGTAGCATTACTGTTCCTCAGAGGATTCTAAAAAGGATTAGACAATGTTACAATTATAAGGTGCTTCACCTATCCAATGAATAAGAACAACCTGTAATTGCTGGGGAACAAACTCAAAATTAACCTGACAAAAATTTGGGTTGGATTTTAAGCTGTTTCCCTCCCATACCCCTACCAGCAATTCTAAAGGTGGGAAAGGTTTGTAAAATGCAACACTTTGTTTTTGCCCCTGCCTTCCTACTCTTTCCAAACTGTCTCCAATTTTATGGTGGGCAGGAGAGGCATCCAGCAGTCTGCCTCCCCTTGGACTCCTTAACTGGTGAATTAATTATCTCCCTTTGTCTCACTGCTGTTTTATAGGAGGCCTACACCACTTGGTTGTCCTCAGCAGGAGGAGCTTGTTTGAGGATTACCCTGTGTCCATTGCAGGCAGCCTGTTTCTTAAGGTCCTACGTCTGATTTAGTTCTTCCCCTAGCCTCTCAAATACATCTCCCCCCCATGTACTTTGTTTTAATAAATTCACAGGATGATGCATTACTGGGAACGAGGGTTTTTCTCATTAGAGCGAAGAAGGATGAGAGTTGACTTGATAGAGGTGTATTCAATGTTGAGAGGCATAGTTATAGTGGATAGCCAGAGACATTTTCCCAGGGTGGAAATGTCTATCACGAGGGGGCATAATTTTAAGGTGATTGGAGGAAGGTTTAGGGGAGATGTCAGAGGTAGGTTTTGTACGCAGAGAGTGGTGGGTGCATGGAATGCGCCGCCAGCAGTGGTAGTAGAGTCAGAGACATTAGGGACATTTAGCGACTTTTGGACAGGCTCATGAAGGATAGTAAAATGAAGAGTATGTAGGTCAGTTTGACTTTAGAGTAGGATAAAAGGCCGGCACAACATAATGGGCCGAAGGGCCTGTACTTTGCTATACTAATCTATGTTTTACATTCTCTGCAGCTGAGTGGCTTCTCAATGTGAATCTGACTTAGAACATTCGATGAGTTTGAAAACCAGCCTGTATGTGAATTTAGGTTGGAAATACCCACAAGGCACTGAAATATGAGCAAGTGTTGACAATCTAAATTCAGAACAAGTGCCATTTGTTCCATAATATAGCACAGTTCTTACACACAATTCTAAACTAGATATGAACTGTACTTCTTGATTTCTCTGTCTGAAGGAAGATCTAATGCACTGCAATGAAATCTACCCTGGAGGAGAGCAAAGCAGCAGCGATCAAGTTGACCCTGGCTGGGGAAAAGATTAAACCCCTGGGCTGTTAGCACCAGTCATTTTATTTCAGGCATCCAGACAATGGGGCCAGCTAGTCATACAAGGCATCTGAGTTGTTCTGGCAAACTATACTTTTTCCAGGATTTTGTAGCCTGAAACAATGGATAATAATGGTGAAGCCACACAGCCAACTATGAACCTTTCCCACTCTTACTGCCTGCCATCAACATGTGCTGGACAGATTTACAAGGTGATCCTTGACTTTCTTGCCTTATTATGATCACACCGCCTTAGTCTTCACGTTCTGAAATGGGACTTGGACCCAAGATACTTGAGAAGGTGACAAAACTGGTGGATGAAGGTTAGGCGGTTGATGTGGTGTATATGGATTTCAGTAAGGCAATTGGTAAGATTCCACATAGTCGGCTATTGCACAAAACAAGGAGTTTTGGGATTGAAGGTGAGTTAGCAATTTGGATCAGAAATTGGCTAGCTGAAAGAAGACAGATGGTGGTGGTTGATGGGAAATGTTCATCCTGGAGCTCAGTTGTCAGTGGTATACACCACAAGTTTCTGTTTTGGGGCCACTGCTGTTTGTCATTCTTAGAAACGATCTGGATGTGAGTGTGGAAGGATGGGTTAGTAAATTTGCAGACAACATTAAGGTAGGCAGAGTTTTGGATAGTGCTGAAGGATGTTGTGGGTTACAGAGGGACATAGATAAGATGCAGAGCTGGGCTGAGAAGTGGCAAAAGGAGTTTAATGTGGAAAAGTGTGAGGTGGTTCACTTCGGAAGAAGTAACAGGAATGAAGAGTACTGGGCTTTTAGTAAAATTCTTGGCGGTGTAAATGAGCAGAGAGATCTCAGTGCAATGTGCATAAATCCCTGAAAGTTGCCACCTGGTTGATAGGATTGTTAAGAAGGCATATGGTGTGTTGGTGTTTATTGGTAGAGGATTGAGTTTTGAAGCCACGAGGTCATGCTTCAGCTGTACAAGACACTGCTAAGACTGGACCTGGAGTGTCGTGTGCAGTTCTGGTCACCGCATTATAGGAAGGATGTGGAAGCTTTGGAAAGGGCTCAGAGGAGATTTACTAGGATGTTGCCTGGTATGGAGGGAACGTCTTATGAGGAAAGGCTGAGGGAACTGAGGCTGTTTTCATTAGAGAGAAGAAGGTTGAGACGTGACTTAATAGAGACATATAAAATAATCAGAGGGTTAGATAGGGTGGACAGCGAGAGCCTACGTCCAAGCATGGTGATGGCAAGCACGAGGGGGCATAGCTTTAAATTGAGGGGTGATAGATATAGGACAGATGTCAGAGGTACTTTCTTTACTCAGAGTGTAGTAGGGCTGTAACGGCCTGCCTGCAACAGTAGTAGATTTGTTGACGTTAAGGGCATTTAAATGAGTATTGGACATACATAGGGATAATAATGGAACAGTGTAGGTTAGATGGGCATCAGATTAATTTTGCAGGTTGACGCAACATCGAGGGCTAAAGGGCCTGTACTGCGCTGTAACATTCTATGTTCTATGTTCTATGCTGCCCTCAAAGTAAAAGACATCTACAACACAGATATTGGTTAAGATATGTTAGTAAAAACATGCTCAACTGCATGACTTTGGATACTGGTTAACTTCTCCAGTGTTACCAGTTGTACTGCACCCAATCTGTCTGCTGAATTATATCCTTCATATAAATAGTTGTATTAGCTGTGCTGATAATTCATTGTGATTTGTAAATATCAGCTTCAGGAGGCTGCAGCAGTATTTACAGTAGAAACATCCTTCGCTCTCTTAAAATTTACCAAAGACCCACGATAACTCAGGTGAAACTTTCAAAGCCTTTTTTCTGGCATCAGAAAGCTTGTCACAGAGTATATAATGTGTATTCTGTCAGAAATCGTCTACCATTGCACTAGGAAGTTAAAATCTTTGCCAAGTAATTGATGAATGACTTATGTATCATGTTATGATAAACCAAAACCACTAATTTGTGTAAAATGCACAGATCAAGGGTTTTTCAATAGAGAGGAAGTGAGGACTACAGATGCTGGAGATCAGAGCTGAAATTGTGTTGCTGGAAAAGCGCAGCAGGTCAGGCAGCATCCAAGGAGCAGGAGAAGAAGGGCTCATGCCCGAAACGTCGATTCTCCTGCTCCTTGGATGCTGCTTGACCTGCTGCACTTTTCCAGCAACACATTTTCAGTTCTTCAATAGAGAAGTCATTAGGAGAGCTTGCTGATCTCCATTTGTTGAAATAAGAACAAAATAGGGGAACAGAATGAATCAACAATAACAACAATAACCTGACAGAGTAGATCACATCAAACACTCTCTGTTAAATACATGACCAATCTTTCATACTCATCGAGCAAAAAGACTTCAAAATAACACTCTGAAACTGTAATTTTTATTTGTAGGATCCAATCATAGTCATTTTCCTTTGATTTTATCTGTAACTTTTAAAATGATTTATTACCATTAAGTGATCCTTCTTTTTGTACTGTAACTGTCTATTTAAAAGATGTAGTTGTTCTGAATGGAGAGCAGCCATTAATAAGCATACAGAATTTTCCACAATGTATTTGTATCTGTGAACATCTCTGTCACTTCACAATTTTCTCTGATTCTAAGGATCACAGACAAAACCATACTTCTATGAAATTCAAATTTTGTCATCTGCTTTGGAAGGGTTTTAAACTAATTTTCTCTAGCACAATAGCTTCCTGTTCTGGATTACAAATCCAGATTACTATCACACGAATACCTCTCAGACTGACTTTCATACTTATTCTTGCTCCATCAGATAATTTAGCAACCTTACAATTGATCCCTTTAACCAAGTTATTGAAAGGGATTGTAAATAATTGAGGCCCCAGTACTGATCCCCTTAGCAAATTATTTGCCACACCTTGCTAAACCCCAAAAACTACCCACTTTTGCCAAATCCTTACTTCATATTAGCAAATCAATCCTTTATTCAAGCTGTTATATCAACCCATATGAGTTCTTATTTTCAATAGTAACCTTTGATGTGCACCTTGTCAAATGAACGAAGTGTGTAATCTCCCTGTGTTGCAGCTACTAAAAATCCTGCTTGAAGCTGGAACTTATTCGTTACAGTGCTGTAGCTACTGGGCAGCCACACATTTATTCTTTGCTCGAAAGTTTTTAAAAAAGTAACTATAATGATGTGTGCAGCATTTGGCAGATCAGGAATTAAACCACAGAGCGACTTCTGGGTTCTGTGATTTTAATCTTGCCAAAATCCCAGTTGTAATTAAACACCCTGTTCACAAGAACTACTTGTGAAAACAACATACTTAAATGGAAAAAGATTGTGTTCAGTTTCCTTTATATTTCAGAAGAATTACAATTCTGTGATAAAACAAGCTCAAATGTTATCTGATTGAGAGCAGGCTGTGAGATATAATAACCATTTCTGTAAACACTACCAACTTCACCAGCTGCTGTATTTCCATGGACTTGTTTGGAAAGAGATACCACAGGAGGATTTGATGAGCAAGTACATTGAGTATAATTAGGCGTAGGAAGCATAGACATTGCCTAGCTCTGTATTACTAAAATTCTGTGACATTAATTATATCATTCATTTCATACTATCAAATATATACTGCCTGCTGTCAAATGCCATGCAAGGTTTTAACTGTTTGAAAATCTAAAGCTCATTCAAGTTAAAATTAGTCAAATATTCATAAAATAGACATTATTAAGCAAAGTGATAGGCTGGTGCTTTCTGCCAGAACATCCCTCAAACAGAGATTTTATCATCCCCAAGGAGGTACTGGCTGGAGGTAAGCTGAAGAAGCAAAACAAAAAGGGAAGTCAAGATAGTTTATGACATTGTTGCATGACATGCACTGATCACTCGCAGGTTATCTGGGACTAGTTTAGTTTGGGATTGTGTTCGGCATACACTGGTTGGATTGAAGGGTTTGTTTCCCTGCTGTATGTCTCTGTGACTCTATAACAGAAATAATTAAAAATAGATATGCCTACATAAAACAAGCATGTTATTTGGAATTATAATATACAAGTATGTTATTTTCCAAATATGTGTTTCAGAAAGGGTAAGGGTCCTTCATGTGATGATAAAAGAGTCCCAAAACGCAGAAGATAATCAATATTTTGCATATATTACCAAAAGAAGAGTAGACAACTCATCACTGTCGTCAGCAATCACTCGCTAACGGGTTTGATTGACCACCTTGTAGACAACTGAATACATTAGAAAGAAAACACTGAAGGGCTGTGATAATATAATAATGGCCAGTGTGACCTTTAAGTGGGATATCAACAAAACTAAAGCATGGTCTGTGTTACTCATTCCGAAATGAAATTTTCATCCTAACACCAATACAACCCAAAATGTTACCAGCGGAAATGATTTGGAATTTATGAAGATTATGAGGTTGAGGACCTATGAAATGAAATTACACACACACTATAGAATGGAAAATAATGTCAGAAACTTTTTAATTTTGTACCATTAGGACATACCATACTTTGGACATTTTAGAAATCCTTATTGTGCAATGACTTTTGTGCTGATAATAATTTCCATATGCATACACACTGGTAATCCCGCATGCAAACAAATTGAACAAATGCTTATGAATCTTATACCTAAACGATGTAATATGAAGAGACTAATGAGCACATCAATCATAACTGAGGGTTGTAATATGATGCAGATGAACAATTACAATTAAATTAAAAATTCGCTAACACTCGTACATGTCAGTAATACTAAAACCCATTGTTAGATTTCTGTTTAACAGGGTTTCACTAACATGAACAGACATTGCTGCAGCCATATCACCAGCTTCCATTTGAGCATCATTTTCCAATTAAAATTCACTCAAATCTGAGTGTTTACTGGATGCCAGTTAAAGAGAATGTTTCTGTAAATATCTAAAATGCCCTGCATTCACATGAATTTTGTTATTACAGAAGGATGCGGGAAGGAGGAGAACAAAATGAAATTTTCCAACTTGTTAACAATGAAAATGCAAACAAAATAAATGAAACATCGTGATAAAAGAGGTCTCTTGGTATCATTTTAGAATGTGACATCGCCACATTCTCAGCTAGGTCATGTTTGTCACTGCACTTGAAAGCTGTTGAAAGCAGCTGTGGGAAGAGTCTTAACTAAATATGTCCCTCTTTCCAATGATCTCACATTCTCTGGGTGCTACAGTAACTCAACCTCAACTTAGTTTATTTATGGTTTGCCCAAAGATGAGAGTGTGAATGCATTAATGGTGCATTGTGGGGACAAGTCCACAGTTTACAGCTTTCTTTTATTTTACATATTATTACCAATGCTCAAGTTGCTGTAGCAATATAAAGTAGGCTCACCAAAGATAAAGACTTCAGGGAAACATAAATAATTTTTAAAAAAACCGATGAGTTGCAACAATGACTGAGTATATCAGAAAGAAAGAGAATAGATTTACTGCAAAATAATGCATCTCTGAGCACAATCTGATCAAGGAGTGAATGATGTGTGGCAGAATTTGGGAAATACCTTATGAACAACCCAACTCACCTCATTAATATTCAGCCTGCCATTTCACCAAACTCACCAAATATGTTCGATAGTGGGTAAACACCACAAGAACCAGAGCAAGGAAGAATGTGGCAGATTCAGTTCATCACTTGATCAAATGGCCTCCAATTTGGACACTGTGCACCAACATCTCAGGGAATGTTCCATGGCCACCAGCCACACTCCCCTTCTATGGGCACTGATATCCGGCATGTGCCAGTCTCTTAGAATCCTCTTGACACATCTCAGATCCTGTTCCAGGATACTCCTGCCCCTCAATGCTGCCCCTTGGACTTCCTCAGGAACTCTTGTTGTAACACCAGCAAAAGTATTGTGTGCATAGGGACACTCCTTCTCAGTTCAGGGACAGGTCCAGGCTGCATCTCCATCCAGGATGGTCACTCCCTGACAGAATACTTCCTCACTCTAATCACTCACTCACTCGTTCACTCTGATCACATCCCAATCTGCAAATGTGTTGCTGGTCACATCCCAATCTGATGACTCACTCACTCTGAGCTCACCCCAAAGCTCACCATCTCCCTGCCTTGCCTTGTCTTGCCTTTGTGCGCTATGACTCCTGTATCAGAGATTCCAGACTCAAATCCCTCCTAGTTTGTTGTTACCATTAGTGCAGACACAAAACCAGGAAGCTGGTCATGGTTGTCAGGAGGCCTCGGCCACATTAAGGTGGATAGTCTTTGCCTGGGGGAGGGCAGTCTTCAGGTTTTCAGTCCAGTTTCTGCTCGGGCTGTCCGAGTCTGGATTCTCTCCCAGTTAGAGGCGAGGAGCTAAATCCTGAGCACCCCACTACCCAGCTTTCCTTTCTGTGTGGTACTGTGGGCTTTTTAAGTTCTGGAGTGAGAAAGACAGGCAGATAATAATGGAAATGAAAGTGGGTGGCACTTTCAGCGGAAACTGTTGCTGCAGGTGGGGAGTTGTCCCCTTTGAGGGAGTGGGCAGTGCAGGAGGCAGGCAGAGGCTGGTGGTATCAGGGACGGTGGTGAGTGAGGGAGGCAAGATGTTGTGGTTAATAATGAGAGTGGGATAGTATGAACCTTAATGGGAGTTTGAGCCAGTAACAGAGTGTCAATGTGAGGAATTAAAGAGAATGACAAGGTAGAGAGTTGTTAACAAGTTGAAAAGCAGTTGCCATGTGACCATTTGGAGAAAGGCTGTAATTGTAGCAATAGCAATTTAGTTGCATGTTTAATCCAATCGGAGTGCCCCAATGATATCTGCAAATGCAGGACTGGGGTCTCTGCCACTTGATCAGCTTTTAAATAGATGGAATCTGGAAATATCCGATATTAACACATATTTGGCCTGCAACATTTCCCATTCTCTTCCACTGGGTTATTGATAAATATCACAACTATTTTATTTGTTCTGAAAGCTACAGTAAGACATTGAAATGACCTATAAAAAAATCAGTTTCACGAAGGAAACCTTGTATTCTCTTCATTCCGAAGCTTAATCTGTTCTTTTTTGGTGAAGTTGGACAAGTTACATATTTTGCTCTTTTTATTAATGTACTCTTTGTTCATGTATTTGTTGGCCATGATTCACATTGACATGATATCGATGTGTGCAATTGGTGCGAAATTTGGAACTGGATTGTAGGAATATTAATTTCTCACCTTGTTTAAAATTTTAAACTTTGGATGGAAACAATTACTAGACTCAAATCTTTGCAAAGCGAAACAATTACCATTTATTTGAGGAGCACAAAGCTCTTAGAAAAAATGATTACCTAAGACTAGACTGAACTTAATTTATTTTCATGATGTCAGCTGGTGTTGAATCCAGTGAGAATCAGTACAGTTTATTTAATATACATTATAATTAATAGCAGTAATGGCACAATGCATCTGAACATCTATATTTATGAACTATTCCATTTATGTGCTAGTATACCTGTAAACTTGTTTCTGTCTACATCTCTTATAATCACAGACGTTTGTCTGTCTCAGACCTAGATAATGGATTTTACTTGAAATGGCTGTAATCTTGGTGTACAATAAATCCACAAACTGTTGCTGGACTGATTTAATTCAAATTGTACCTCACTGGTTGTTTAACTAAGAGGCAGGGTCGAGCTTTACATTTGGCCAATTTGCCAGCTGGCTGAGATACTGTGGAGCTAAGAGGGCAGAAGGGAAGCAGTTGGTTGTTGTAGGGGGTGAGGATACAGGTGGAGCTGGCAGAACATAATGCTTCCAATTCTAAATTCGTTCGCCACAATTGATAGCGTATGCATCCAGAATTGGCAAAAAAAAAAGAACGTACATGAGTTTATGATTTTTAAGAGTGAGTAAGTAAGATCAGCATGTCAAATCAAGTCATGTAACTTATCGTTGGAGTAGTGGATTGGCAGCTACAATTGCCTGACTGCAGGGTAGAGATTACATGTTACAATCAGCTGCAAAGTCACTCCACAGCACGGCTTGGCTGATGGTTTGGATAAACAACGGATTGGGGCAGGAACTTATCCTGGATGTCCATTGGGCAGTCCAATCCAATTTGGCAGTTGATCTACTTCTGTCTGGAAACAGCTGATTGAATAACTCCTGCTGGATTGAATAATGTGTAAAACAGACTCAACATCACTGGATTGTAGGTTGATGGAAAAAATCTCGCCAGTCTCTAACTGAGATGGGTCAGGGCACAAATGTTGCGAAAATTATTTAAAATGTCCAACATGGAGCTTCTCAAAGTCGAGAGAAAACAGTTGCATTTTCTAACTAAGTGTTGACAGCGAGGTGAGATTCTGACTAGGGAGTAGTGAGGGAGTCTGCAATAGTGAAGTTTGAGAAGATTTGTAGACCAGGTTGAGGTTCTGGATGTAGATCTGCTCACTGAGCTACAAGGTTTATTTTTCAGTCATTTCATCACCATACTAGGTAACATCTTCAGTGAGCCTCCAGATGAGGTACTGATGGTATGGCCCACATTTTATTTATATGTTCAGGTTTCTTTGGATTGATGATCTAATTTCCTGTTCTCTTTTCTCAGTGGGTGGTAAATCGGGTCCATGCCAATGTGTTTGTTGACAGAGTTCTGGTTGGAATGCCATGCTTCTAGCAATTCTCATGTGTGTCTCTGTTTGGCTTGTCCTAGGATGGATGTATTGTCCCAGTTGAAGTGGTGTCCTTCCTCCTCCGTATGTAAGGATACTAGTGAGAGAGGGTCATGTCGTTTTGTGGCTAGTTGGTGTTCATATATCCTGGTGGCTAGATTTATGCCTGTTTGTTCAATGGAGTGATTGTTGCAGTTCTTGCAAGGTATTTTGTGAATGACATCAGTTTTGCTTGTTGTCTGTATAGGGTCTTTCAAGTTCATTAGCTGCTGTCTTAGTGTTGGCGGGTTTGTGGGCTACCATGATGCCAAGGGATCTGCGTAATCTGGCAGTCATTTCCAAGAGGCCTTTGATGTAGGGGAGAGCGGCTAAGGTTTCTGGATGTGTTTTGTCTGCTCGTTTGGGTTTGTTGCTGAGAAATTGGCAGACTGTGTTCATTGGGTACCCGTTCTTTTTGAATACATGGTATAGGTGATTTTCCTCTTATCTGCACAGTTCCTCTGTGCTGCAGTGTGTGTGGTGGCTCATTGTAACAATGTTGTGATGCAGCTTTGTTTGTGAGTGTTGGGATGATTGCTTTTGCAGTTCAGTATTTGGTCCGCATGTGTTGTTTTCCTGTAGGCACTGGTTTGAAGTTTACCATTAGCTGTTTGCTCAACTGCAACGTGTTGGAATGGCAGTTTGTTGTTGTTTTCCTCCTCTTTAGTGAATTGTATGCCAGAAAGGGTATTATTGATGGTCTCGAATGTTTCCTCTGATTTGTTTCGTTAAGAGTGCTTCATCAGAGGTTCACTGATGATGTGACCTAGTATGGTGACGAAACATCTGAAACCAAGACTTCTAGCTCAGCGAGCAAACTTACATCCAGAGTCTTATTTGCTGCAATGACACTCCTTTGAGATACACTCAATGATAGAAACTAGACACTGACAATTCTCAACTCGTCAGCCAGAGTGGGAACCTGGTGACCTCAGCTCACCACTAATTACCCTCTGACAAACCATTTGGGACCATTGTGGATGGTATGGTTGAGCTTTCGAGATGGCAGCTGTTCCAGCAGTGGGCAGTGTGCCCTCTTGTGGCAAATGGGAGATTATGACAAGTGAAATGCCATGAGATGATGAGGGATGAAAACTCACAAAGCCTTGCAGAGAGTAACCCTCTAGAAAACTGGACAGAAATGACACTAAGCTGATTTTTTGAAAGATTCAGACCTTTTTGGCTATACATCCCAGTTTATAAAAGCCTGTGTAATCTCTGAACAAGTCTTCTGTGGAGTTTAGTTCATGCAAGAATATTTTGAACATTGTTAAAAATCACACAACACTAGGTTATAGTCCAACAGGTTTAATTGGAAGCACTAGCTTTTAGAGCATCGCTCCTTCATCAGGTGGTGAAGGACACAATTGTAAGGCACAGCATTTATAGCAAAAGTTTACTGTGTGACGTAACTGAAATTATACATTGAAAAATACCTTGATTGTTTGTTAAGTCTCTCATCTGTTAGAATTATCATGTTAGTTTCACTTCTTTCATGTGTAAATCACAAAACTTTTTAAAAAAGTTGTATTCTCAGGTTAACTTTAAAATTGGTGTCAGTCCAGATAGTGTGTTGAAGGTGTTCGCCCCCTGTGTGCTGCTGTCTGTGCTATAATGCTTACACTGACTTTATTCTAAAAAATGAATTAACAGAATCTTACATGGAGTCATGCAGTTTTTGAGCGAAGTACAATGTAACTCAGCAAGTACAAATTCACCCCACAAATGTATGTGTGTGTGTGTGTGTGTGTGTTTTTGTGTGGGGTGGGGGCTTGTGAGTGTCTGTGAGAGAGAGTGTATATGTGTGTGAGTGTAAAGGGGTCTAAGTCTGTGAGAGGGTGCATGTGTGAGTGTGGGAGTGTGCATGATTGCTGAAGTGTATGTGAGTGTGAGTGTGTGTGTGTGTGTGTGTGTGTGTGTGTGTGTGTGTATTGTGCAATGGTGGTCACCTGTAATGTGACATGAACCCAAGGTCCCGGTTGAGGCCCTCCCTACAGGTACTGAACTTAGCTATCAGCCTCTGCTCGGCCACTTTTCCCTGCTGCCTGTTCCGAAGTCCGCCTTGGAGGATGGTCACCCGAAGGTCCGAGGTCAAATGTCCTGGACCGCTGAAGTGTTCCCCAACTGGGAGGGAACCCTCCTGTCTGGTGATTGTTGTGCAGTGTTCATTCATCCGTTGCCATAGCCTTTGCTCGGTTTCCCCAATGTACCATGCCTCAGGGCATCCTTGCCTGCAGCGTATGAGATAGACAACGCTGGCTGAGTCACATGAGTACCTGCCAACACATGGTGTCCATGTCCCCACATGTAATGGTGGTGTCTATGACACGTCTTGCAGTGCCTACTGTGACAGGGTTGTATGGAGTTATCCTGAAAGCCAGGCAGTTTGCTACAAATAATGATCTGTTTGAGTCTTGGTGGTTGTTTAAATGCAAGCAGTGGAGGTGTGGGGAAGGTCTATGTCAGGTGATAATCCTCATTGATAATGTGTTGCAGGTCAGAAAGAACATTGTGTAATTTTTCAGCTCCTGGGAAATAATGAACAACGAAGGGTACCTTGTCTGTTGCAGCACGTGTCTGTCTCCTGATGAGGTCATTACAGTTCTTTGCTGTTGCATGTCAGAACTAGCGGTCGGTGAGTTGAACATCGTACCCCGTTCTTGTGAGGGCATCCCTGAGTACTTCCAGGTGCCTGTCACGTTCCTCCTCATCTGAGCAGATCTGGTGTATGCGTAGGGTTTGTCTATAGGGGATGGCTGTTTTAATATGTTTTGGGTGGAAACTGGAGAAGTGTAGCATTGTGAGGTTGTCTGTGGATTTGTGGTAGACTGTGGTGCTGAGGTGTCCAAGAATGAGACAGATAGTAGAGAGTAGTCCATGGTGAGTTTGATGGTGGGATGAAACTTGTTGATATCACTGTGCAGTTTTATCAGTGAAACCTTGCCATGGGTCCAGAGGAAGAAAATGTTGTCAATGTACCTGGTGTATAATGTTGGCTGGAGAGCCTGTATAGAGAAGAAGTTTTGTTAGAACCTGTGCACGAAGATGTTGGCATATTGGGGTGCACATCTGGTCCCCATGGCTGGTCCATGTATCTGGGTGAAGAACTGGTTGACAAAGGTGAAAATGTTGTGATCGAGGATAAAGTGGACGAGTTGTAGGATGGTGTTTGGAGATTACCAGTTGTTCATATTGAGTACTGAGGCTGTTGCCGTGATGCCGTCATGGTGGGGGATGCTGGTGCAGAGTGCTGAAATGCCCATTGTGACGAGGAATGTTCCTGGTTTGATTGGTTTGTGGGTGCTGAGTTTCTGTAAGAAATCCGTAGTGTCATGACAGAAGTTGGGAATCCCCTGTACAATGGGTTTCAAGATGCCTTTGACATAGCCAGAGAAGTTCTCACATAGGGTCCCATTGCCCGATACGATGGGATGTCCTGGTCCATTGGCTTTGTGTATCTTCAAAAGGCAGTAGAGGTCACCTATGCAAAAAGTAGTTGGGATGAGGGCGTGTAGGGAACTCTGAAGGACTGGATGCAGAGTCCTGATCAATGTGTTTTTTGTTCGCAGGTGTGTCCTCTGGTTGGATCGGCCGGAGTTGCCTGTAGTGTTCCTGGTTGTTCAGTTGTCAGTACACTTCCTTGCAATAATCTGTTCTATTCTGAATGACAATGGCTCCTCCTTTCTCTGCTGGTTTGATGACAATGTTGCGAATAGTTTTGAGAGCCTGGATGGCATTGCGCTGTGAATGGGTGATGTTTTGTTCTACCTTGTGGGTACGGCTGATGAATCTGGCATTTATATATTTCCTGACAGTTTGAGCAAACATGTCAAGCCCAGGGCAGCAATTTGGGGTCCAAGTTGATTCTGTCTCTGGTTGCTCCTCTACCGATCCCTGGATGACTGTTCCGGTTCGTCATTAGGCTTGTTGGGATCACTACTGGCACCTTGAAAGAATTCCTGGAGTCTCATTCATCTGATGAATTCCTCTGTGTCTGCTGCAAGAACCAAGGGGTCCATCTTGGTGGTGAGACAGAAATTGAGACTCCTGCTTAGGACTTCAATCTCTTCCAGTCGAAGGGTGTGGTCCGATAAGTTGACAATTGATTTCCCCGCAATGATAATGTTATCCACTGTGGTGCCAGGTTGGGTTTGCTGCTACTGGTGAGAATGCCAAGTTTCCCCAGTTTTTGTTCTTGGTGGTGTACGTGGTGGAGTTTTGTCGCCTTGTCTGTTTGGCAATGTCCCGTAATTGTACTGATGTATCCTGGGTGCAGGCTGAGAGTGTGGACTCCATCTGAATTTCCAGGTTGTGGGGCCTGCGGTAGAGTTGGTGCACGAGATGATTGAGGAGTTTGCGAGAGGTGTAGTGGCAAAGTCTCTCTGTGTAGTCTGTGTTGTAGGTCAACTTGAGCGGGTTCATGATCTGTAATCCTTTTGGGATCTTTCCTGCTTGCCTGCATTTCTGTAGAAACTTGATGTCTGTGTCGATATGTGCGATCTTCTTGGAGATCCTCTCCACTTGAAGCCGATGGTTAGTGGTGTCGATATTAGTCATGATTTGGAGATGCTGGTGTTGGACTGGGATTTAAACATCAATCTAAACATGATGGCACAGACAGCAGCACACAGGGGCTAACACATTCAACACATTATCTGGGCTGACACCAATTGTTAAAGTTAACCTGAGAATGTAACTTTTTAAAAAAGTTTTGTGATTTACATATGAAAAAAGTGAAACTAACATGGTCATTCTAACCATGACTTAACAAACAATCAAGGTATTTTTCAATGTATAATTTCAGTTACATCACACGGTAAACTTTTGCTATAAATTCTGTATCTTACAATTGTGTTCCCCACAACCACCTGATGAAGGAGCGACGCTTCAAAAGCTAATCTTTCCCAATAAGCCTGTTGGACTATAACCTGGTGTTGTGTGATTTTTAACTTTGTCCACCCCAGTCCAACACTGACATCTCCAAATTTTGAACTTTGGAATATATGTTTCTGATTTTATGGGTGCTGCTAATCTTCATAGAGAAAGTTAAAATGTCGGATGATAGCATCTGTACTATTAGGTAAATATTGCAGTCTAGAGTTTCCACTCGGTGACACCAGTTTTTATTACATGCACATTTATCGGAAATCAGTAAATGAATGAATTTTTTTTTGTCACATGTTTTTGCAGTGAATAATAGAGTAAAATAATGAAAAGCTTCCACTATCACCATGATTCAGGCCCTATTTGAATAGATTAAGAATAAAAAAAGGTCAAAGATAGTCTATAACCATTCCACCAACGCTTCAACACCGCCAGTGCCACACTCAAACAAGGTTGAAGTCACCTGTCCTCAGGCACCATCTTTCGCCATTGGGCCTATCCTCCACCGATCGAGCAGCTGATACTGGGTTCTGTATTTGCCCCTCCTCAACATTGCTGCCAAAGTCCAATCCTGAGTTCATCAGCCATCTCACCACCATCCTCTCGATTTCAATCATAATAATCTATCGTGCAAACCAAATTTTTACAATTTTTTGCACTAATTTGAAAAGCATACAGTGAGAGATAGCCACAAAACCGGCTGTACCACAAGGTAGTCCTCATCCTCATCCCCATCCCCTACCACCATTCATTCTCAGCTGCATGAAATAAAGGATCATGTTACTACAATAGAATACATCATGGGATACTTAATGCAAATCCCTTTTAAAAAAAAGTTCTAAAATGCTGTCCAATAGTTCTCATTCATGACAGATTGTACATTTAGTAATACAAGAAAGTTTAGATCGGAAGTTGGAGCAAGGATTACGTCTTAAAATTAATGTAATCCTGCTCCCAAAGTTGAAACTCTTGGCCCAGACTCCTAGTATTAGATATTTAACATAGACTGAATGCTGGTAGGATTTCCATATGGGAAGCAAAAACATTAATACAAAAAGTGAAATTAGTGTTTTTTTCATGAAGAATGGTAATTTATACTGACAGAAAATGACACAATGTAAGCTGTTAATGGTCTGAGCAGAATTTCATAATTTATTATCAAGATTCTTATTAGAACTTACATTACATACTGTAAAAATGCTTCAAGCTTTTTAAAATTATTCTCCTTAAAAGGTTACTTTAAAAATAAGTCTTTTTGAATAATTTGTATAATCAGAGCTAAACACTAAAATCAGACTTCATTCCTAAAATGGCATTTTAAATTTCAGCAAATTGCACTCATTACAAAGTGAAGGATATCAAATGTTGGGAGGATAGGTTGCCAATTTGGAATAATTCATTTTGAATTACAAGTGTTTTGCAGATGTGTATTGACTTAAAACCAGGTTGAGTCTTTCACTCAATCCTTCTTTTACTTATGAACATTATGAGCCAAAAGATAGTAATTTTCAACTTTATGCACTGAATTGGGTTAAAAGCAGGGTGTAAGAGATGAAATGGCCAATGTTTTAGTTAATTACATACACTTACTAGATTACCATGCCCTTTATTCAAAATCACACACAGAAAAATTATGTTCATTATCAATACATTTCATTTTTTATAAAGTTAAAAAATTAACAGAAATTAACAGTTAAAGGAAGTTATTTAAACCTGAAATTGCTGTTTTCTGAAACTATGTCATCATTGAACCTTCATATTAAAAACACAAAACTAAATTAAAGGTTCTGTATCAGAATGCACGTAGCATTCATAACTTGGTGAATGAATTGATTGTGCAAATTGAAGTGATTAAATCTGATCCAATAACCATGGCTGCAGGAAGACAAGGACTGGGTCCTGAATAGAGACAGTCAAGAATAGGGAGCTCAATAAAGGTTGAGCTCTCCTAATCAAAGATGGCAGTAGTTTGGATGGCCTTGATTCAGGAGAGCAGGATGTCAAATTGGTTTGGATGTAGATGAGGGATTTTAGGGGAAAGAGGTTATGTGGGAATGATCTTTACCATAATATAGGAAAAGTAACACAAGAAGAAACATTGGGTGCTTGTGGGAAAAAGACAGAAATAATTAAGAATAATTTAAACCACATATTAAAAGGAAAATCAGATTTGTAACTTTTTTGAGATGGTTTCTTAAGAGCATCATGCTCTGGAAACAATCAGAAAGTATTGTGCACTGTGACTTCAGGGTAACGGCCCATCTAGGGGCTGTGATCATATTCTCATTGCACAGCACATCCAGTTTGAAAAAAGAACAGTGTGTATTCAGAATTAATATTTTAAACATAAAAAGGGAAACTATGTGACCATTAAAACTGAGCAATCTGAAGTGACTTTGGATATTAGGCTTGGAGATAGATCAGGAGTGGTATAATGGCAGACATTTAGACCATAAGACATAAGAGCAGAAATTAGGCCACTCAATCCATTAAGTCTGCTCTGCCATTCAATCATGGCTGATAAGTTTCTCAACCCAATTCTCCTGCTTTCTCCCCGTAACCCTTGATCCCCTTGACAATCAAGAACCTAACTATCTCCTTCTTAAATACACTCAATGACCTGGCCTCCACAGCCTTCCATGGTAATGAATTCCATTGATTCCCCACTCTCTGGCTAAAGAAGTTTCTCCTTATCTCTGTTCTAAAAGGTCTTCCCTTTGCTCTAAGGCTGTTCCCTCAGGTCATAGTCTGTCCTACCAATGGAAACATCTTCCCAACATCTACTCTGTCCAGGCCATTCAGTATACTGTATGTTTCAATTAGATCCTCCCCTCATCTTTCTAAACTCCCTGAGTATAGACCCAGACTCCTCAAACATTTAAAGGGTTATTTCAGATTTAATACATTCCCACTTTTACAAAACATTCCAAGAGTAGGACCCATCATTTCTGGTCAACTAAAGAAGCTAAGGAGAGTATTTAATTATACAAAGGTGAGTGACAGGTCATTCAACTGATCAAAATATTAAAAAATGGCAGAGAATGATTCAAAGACTAATTATAGAATAAGGGAGCTATGCAACATGGAGCCAAACCATTTGGTCCAACTTATCCATACTGACCAGACATCCTAACCTATTCTAGTCCCATTTGTCAATACTTGGCCCTTATCCCTCTCAACCCTTCCTATTCACATACCCATCCAGATGCCTTCTAAATGTTGCAATTGTACCAGCCATCACCACTTCCTCTGGCAGCTCATTCCATATCTGCATGACCCTTTGCCCCTTGGATCCCTTTTAAATCTTTCCCCTCTCACCTTAGACCTATGCCCTCTGGTTTTGGATTCCACTACCCTGGGAAAAAGACTTTGGCTAGTCATGCCCCTCATAATTTTATAAACCTCTAAAAGATCACCCCTCAGCCTCTAACACTCCAGGGAGTAAAGTTTAATCCTATTTAGCCTCTCCCAATAGCTTAACTAAAACAAATACATTAGGGTATGAGAGACAGCCAGTTAGAAATGTATAAAAATGATAGAAGACCTTCTGTAGCTTTCTGAAAAGCAAAAGAGTAAGTCAAATAAATGTTGGTCCTCTGGAGGGTGAGAATAGGGACTTAATAATAGATAATAAAGAAATAATGGATATAATAAGCAAATATTTTATTTTTGTCTTCACTATAGGGGGTTCCAAAATCATCCCAGTAAGACTGTAACTCCAAGGTTTTGCAGGAAGGCAGGAACTTGGTGAGATTATAATCATTGGGGAAATGGCACTAAGCAAACTTCATGTTAGGTTCTTAAACAAGGTAGCGAATTAAGTAGTAGATGCAGTGATATTAATTTTCCAAAACTTGTTAGATTCAGGAAGGGTTTCATTAGACTGGAAAGTAACAGGTATAACCTTTCAATGTAAGAAAGAAGGGAGGCATGGAGAAAGTGCTGGAATTGATCATGAAGAAGGTTATAACTGGGCATTTGGAAAACCTCAAGATAATCAGAAATGGTCGGTATAAGTCTGTGAAAGCAAAATAATGCTTAACAATTTATTGGAATTCTTTGAAGGAGTTACATATGCTCTGATGTTCTGCATTTAGATTTCCAGAAGACATTTGACAAGATCCCACATTATTTGTTACTTTGCAAAGTAGGAGTTCGTGATTTTGGAGTAATGTACTAGCATGGATAGAGAATTGGCTGGTAGGCAGAAAACAGAGATAATGTATAAATAGGTTGTTTTCTGATTGACAGGATGTGATAAGTGGGGTCCTGCATGGGCCTGTACTCAACTTTCAACATTTACCTTAGTGATTTAAGTAAGGAGGGCATAGGCATTGCTTAATTTGCAAATGACACACAGATAGGTCAGAAGGTATGTTGTGGAGATAACAGAGCAAGTGTGCACAAAGAAAATAGATAGGTTAAAAGACTGGGAAAATATCTGACAGAGGGAAATAATAGGAAAAATGTGAAGTTGATCATTTTGGCAGGAAGAATAATAAAGTAGTATATCATTTCAATGACAAATGACTACAGAATTCTGAAATGCAGAGGGATCTTCATGTTCTAATGCAGGAGAGACAAAAGTTGATGTGCAAGTCCAGAAAGTGTTTTAAAAAGGCAAATGGAATGCTATCTTTTGTTACAAGAGGAATTAAGTATAAATGCATGGGTACCATGCTTCAGTTATATAAATCCCTGGTTAGACCCTACTTGGATAGGTTGGCCTTGGAGGTAGGATACTGGAGATTTACACAAATGTTACCTCGACTTCAGGCGTTAAGTTATAAGGAGAGATTATACAAATTAGGCCTGTTCTCCACAATTTAGAATATTATAGAACATAGAACATAGAAAAATACAGCGCAGTACAGGCCCTTCGGCCCTCGATGTTGCGCCAACCGAAGCCTACCTGGAGTGATCTGATTGATGTCTTCAAGAATTAGGGGCATAATCTGAGAATTAAGGCGAGACTATTCATAGTTAGAAAGAAAGGCTGGATTGGCTGGGACTTTTTTCACTGGGGGATAGGAGATTGAGAGTTGATTTAGAGTCATAGAGATGTACAGCACAGAAATAGACCCTTTGGTCCAACTCATCCATGCTGACCAGATATCGCAACCTAATCTAGTTCCATTTGCCAGCACTAGGCCCATATCCCTCCTAACCCTTCCTATTCATATACCCATCTAGATGCCTTTCAAATGCTGTATTGTACTAGCCTCCATCACTTCCTCTGGCAGTTCATTCTACACACACACACCATCTGTGTGAAAAAGTTACCCCTTAGGTCCGTTTTAATTTTTTCCCTAAACCTATGCCTTCTCATTCTGGATTTCCCTATTCCAGGGAAAAAACTTTGTCTGCATACCTTATCCATGTCCCTTCTGATTTTATAAACCTCTATTAGGTCACCCCTCAGTCTCCAACACGCCAGGGAAAACAACTTCTCCTTATAACTCAAATCATCCAGCCCTGGCAACATTCTGAACCTTTTCAAGTTTCACAACATCCTTCCAATAGGAGGGAGACCAGAATTGCACACAATATTCCAAAAGTGGACGAACCAATGTCCTAGACAGTCATAATAGGATCACCCAACTCTGATACTCAATGCACTGTCCAATAAAGGACAGCATACTAACTCCTGCTTCACTATTCTACCTACCTGTGATTTCATTTTCAGGGAACTAAGGTCTCTTTGTTCAGCAACACTCCCCAAGTCATTACCATTAAGTGTATAAGTCCTGCTCTGATTTGCCTTTCCGAAATGTGTCACTTCACATTTATTTAAGTTAAACTCTATCTGCCACTCCTCAGTCCATTGGCCCACCTGATCAAGGTCCCATCGTATCTGAGGTGACCTTCTTCGCTGTCCACTATACCTAAAGAGAAGTTTATAAAATCATGAGGGGTATAGATAGGATTAATGGTGGGTGTCTTTTCCCTAGGATGTGGCATTTGAAGACAAGGGGGCCTGTTTTTAATGTGGGAGAAGAGAGAGTTTAAAAAGATTTGAGGGACAAAGTTTTTTTAAACAGAGAGTATTTTGTATGTGAAATGAACTTGCCGAGGAAGTGGTGGGGGATGAGGACACAATTACAAAGTTCATAAGATAGTTGGATGAGTACATGAATAGGAAACATTTGGAGGGAGATGGCCCAGGAGCAGACAGGTGGGCCTACTTTAGTTTGGGATTGTGTTCAGCATGGACTGGTTGGATTGGAGTCTGTTTCTGTGCTGTATGACTCTATGAGAGCTGTTGAGAAGCACAAAGGGTGGTCAAGGTTTGGAGCTCTCTTCCAAAATGACAGTGGAGGCTAGATCAGTTGTTAATTTTAAATCTGAGATACATAAAGTTTTATTAAGTAAAGATATTAAGTCACAGCTCCACCATGATCTCAATGTCAGAGCAGGTTTGAGGGTAAGAATGGCCTACCCCTGCTCCTATGTTCCTGGTTATACAGGATATTGGTGAGATCATATCTCACATACTTTGGGCAGTTTTACTCTGTTTATTTCATGCAGAATGGAAATGTGTTGGGGACAGAGGAGGCTTATTAGATTGATATCTAAAAGACATAGGTTATCTCTGAGGAAAGGTTAGACAGACTGGTCTTATTTTCATGAGAGTTTAGGAGAGTGAGGGGTGATTTGACTAAAGTTTATAAGATGCTGAAAGACCTGGTTTATGTGGACATGGAAAGGATGGTTCCTTTTGTAAGTGTGACTAGAATTAGGCAGCATTGTTTCAAAATCAGAGACTATCTTTTGAGACAGAGATAGGGCTAAGAACTTCCATCACTTTAGAACTCCCTGCCTCACAGGTCAGTGGAGGTGAGGGTCAATTAATATTTTAAAGATGAAGGAAAGTAGATTCTTGTTAGCCAATCAATTTGTCAGCCACAAGTAAATGGGGGACAGATGAGAATGTGGAATTTGGAACACAGACAGATCAGTTATAGTCTTACTGAATGGTGGTGTGGGCTTGAAGGGGCCAAATGATCTATGTTTGCTCCTGATTCATATGGAGTATATGTCTCCCACAACTATGGAAAATATGTGGCACCCTGCCCTCCCCTCCTCTCCCCTGCCCTCCCCTCCTCTCCCCTGCCCTCCCCTCCTCTCCCCTGCCCTCCCCTCCTCTCCCCTGCCCTCCCCTCCTCAACATCCCTCCCTGTACTAACCTCTCAGCCTTACCCTCCCCGTTCCTCCTTTTCCCCCATACCCTTCCCTCTTCTCCTCTTCTCCTCCTCCTATCCCTTCTCCTTCACTCCTTTCCCTTCCCTGCACTGCCCTCCCCTCCCCCTTCTCCCTTACCTTCCCCTCCTCTCCTTATTCTACCCTTCCCGCCTTACTCGCCCTTCTCCTGCCCTAATCTTCCCTCCCCTCCCTTCCCCCTGTCCCTCCACCACTATCTCCTCCCTGTCTTTCCCCCTGACCTGCTCTACCCATGAATGTCCTCCCTTCTCATGCCCTCTCCCCTCCTCCCCTCCCTGCACTGCCCTCCCCTCTCTGTCCTCCCCTCCCCTCTTTACTCTAACCTCCCCTCTCCCCCCTACCCTGTCCTTCTTCCCTTTCCTCCCCTCCCCTTTGCATTGCGGAAATTTTAAAAATCACTTTCAAAAGTACAATGTATTTTAACATCGCACAAACTTTAAATAACATTTTTCTGTTGTTTCTGGTGCAGTTCAGTCTTTCAGTCCTATTGCTTATAGTATCATGCAGTTTGACATAGCTTTGATCCCCAGTGAGTGTCACAGTAGGGTTGAGATATTTAACGTCATGTGAAAATGATGTTGAACCTTATTCCTTCAATGGCATAGAGATATAGCAGTGAATTTCAAAAGACAGCAGAAGCTCGACAGTGAGTGAAACAGACCCCTGGCGCAGATTTACCTAGAGGATAATACAATGCAGTGAGTTATGCAGAGGATAATAAACTGCCAGCACTGAATTACATACATGATAACAGCTGATCTCCTTTGAGTTACTTACAGGATAACAGGCAGCTGTCAAAGAGTTACAAATAGGATAATAAAAAGAATTTGTCAATGAATTATGCACAGGATGATAGACAGTGCCTTGTGAGCTACATACAGATTACACACAGCTCCGCTGAGTTATATGAGAATAACAGACAGCTGCGAAAGAGTAGCAATTAGGGTAAGGATGGTGGCTAATGTAATAACTATAGAATAGGTGATTAATTGTAGCTAGATACATAGAGGAAGAATCGAACTGCTTCCCAATAACATACAAAAGAGTAAACTGCTCCCCATGAGTTATATAGGATAATAAATGCTCTTGCATTTTGAGTATTTTCACAATTGGAATGTACTTTTCCTGTAAATATAAATAATGTATGTAGAGACCGCAAATGATCAAAGGTTGCCACATCTGAGTTTAAAATACATTGCTTTTCAATGAATAACTTTTGTTGAGCAGTTGCATACAAAACTGAATTCTAGCCAGGATGAGGGAGATACGGTTTGTTTTGGGATCGCAGGTCACTGCTGACCATGCATGGCTGCAAATCTGCACTAAGTGGCTGCTAAAACATCACAATTTACACATCTACCTCAATTGCACAGAATATGCAGGAGAAAAATAGGAGATTAATAAATAAAACACCCCAAACTCAAAGCAATGTGCTTTGTAATGTGCCTTCCCATATCCTTGTGGGTGTCGAATGCAAGTGATGAGTTCACATCCTGCCATTACCTGTGGGACATAGGCCAGTACGGACTGCAGCCTCCATTCAGTGACACTCCAGTGAAATCAAAGACTCGCAGGGAGTGTGACATCACTCAGCAAAGCAAAAATTGCTCCATATTTAAGGTCCAGCAGGTTTAACTGTCCAGATGTGAATACTTTCTCATAAAGGGATGAGCTCAAGGCCCACTAAGTTTTACAAATTTTCTGTGATGAATGATTAAATCACAAGGTGAAAAGTTCATTCTCCTCCATAACCTCCTGCACCCAGACATTTTCCCATGCCATGATCAGAGTAATCAGTGAGAGGGAACACGAGGTGAATAGAAAAGTAATCAACTCTGATGAGATCAACAGTGTACATTATCTGTATCTGTTCCAATTCTGGACTTTCAACTGTGAAAAAGCAAAATTGTGATGTGCCAGCCTTATCTAAACACTCCACACAGCATCCACTGACATTCAGCCTCATGTTTTTACCAAGGGACCGTACCCATCTGAAATTGCAGCTGCTGACCATAACAACGGAAAACTGACTGAAGTACTCTTTCTGCTCATTCCCAAATGTCTCTGACTATGGGATGTGATAAAGAAAAAGGATCATTAATTCTAATGACAAACATGAAGATCTTGCAAAAGGTCCTACTGCTCTATTTCTTATTCTTCTTGTCCACCTATCCTGCAACGTTTCTTCTTTTATACACGAACATGGACACAAGAGCTTCTCAAAACTCGCTATGGACAAAACAGCTGAGTTCCAGTTATGAGGTGAGAGGGACAGCCCTTGACATCAAGACTGCATTCGACCGTGGGTGGCATCACAGAGCCCTAGCAAAACTGGAATCAATGGGTATCAGACAAACTCTCTGCTGGGTGGAGTCATACCTGACATGTAGGAAGACGGTTGTGGTTGTTGGAAGTCAATCATCTCACTTTCAGTCTCTGCAGGAGTCTCTCAGGATAATGTCTGAGGCCCTATCATTTTCAGCTGCTTCATCAATGGCCTTCCCTCCATCATAGATTCCGAAGTGGGGGATGTTCAGCACCGTTCATGACTCCTCAGACTCTGAAACAGTCCGTACTCAAATACAACAATATCTGGACAATATTCAGATTTGGGCTGACAAATGGCAAGTAACATTCACACCACACAAATGTCAGGCAGTGACCATCATCAATAAGAGGCAATCTAATCACTGCTCTTTGACACTCAATGTTACCGTGATTAGGTTAGATTCCCTACAGTGTGGAATCAGGCCCTTCGGCCCAACAAGTCCACACCCACCCTCCAAAGATCAACGCGCCCCGCCCCCCCCCTCAGACTAATGAACCTAACACTACGGGCAATTTAGCATGGCCAATTCCCCTAACCTGTACATCTTTAGGAGGAAACTGGAGCACCTGGAGGAAACCCACACAGACACAGGGAGAATGTGCAAACTCCACACAGACAGTCGCTCGAGGCTGGAATTGAACCTGGGACCCTGGTGCTGTGAGGCAGCAGTGCTAACCACTAAGCCACTGGGCCACCCCTGATGCACGGAGAAACTATCAGTTTTGCGTCAAATCTCCTGTCCTTTTAACCGTAGATGGGAGAGGAAAAATTACAGACACAATGTTTCAGGTCTGGATGGTTTCTTTGTTCTTTTTCAGATTCTTTCAGTGTCTTCCAGTAACTTTTTTTTTGCATCTTTCTCTGTCAGAAATTGTACATTTTTTTACACCTCTTCAACACTCAACTCCTGGTCCACATTTCACACTATGTTCTGTTTTCATTGGGCAGCAAATTGTTTGCATTGTGTCTTTATTAAAGGTGGCTGCCTCCAGCATCTGTACCTTATGGCAATGGTCACATGACTACAGTAAGCTCAGAGGCACATTAGTACAGATTACAGTCCCATCACTAACACACTTACAACGAAGCAGAGGTTCCAATGTTTGAATTTCTTACCAAGCCACTGAGCCCTTGAAACACTCACTGGTCTGAGGGTTCTCAATATAAACTATTATTCCTAGTTCTCAGCTCTCAGTTGTGAGATTCCTAGTTTGAAACTTAGTTTTCAGTTTTTTTTCTGTATATGTTAGGTATCAGATTGCCCTATTTTATAGGTTTGTTTAAAGTGTTACTATTGGGATTGGTTTCATATACATGTCACCACTGATCAGGTCACAGATGAGAAAAGACAATCATTGATCTCACTAACACTGCACCCCCTACTCTCCCTTTAACATCATCCCACCACTGTAAGTCACCAATACAATACTGTTCAGTTCCATGAATCATGCCTATCCTTGATGTTTAGATGTGAATCAGGATTGCTACAAATTGCAGATGTGAATAAGTAGTTCAGAAATCTTCGACCAACAGCCAATTTTATCACTCACTCAGCCATTCAATTGTAACACAAAAAAAACTGAACAGAAGCAGAGATTGTACAGACCTTGCAGATGTCTGTAATATGGTGCTGCCCGTAGGAAACATTTGGCAATAGACTGACTGTGGCTGAGCACTAAATCCAGGATAATTAGGGAATATTTTACACTTAAACCAGGAGTTTGTACTTAATTGTTATGTTTGGATTGGGAATTCTATGCAATGGGAGTGAACAGGAAGTGTCTGGTCCATTGGAATGCTACCCTGGGAGCAGGTCAATGTTTATCTGGTTTCTGCCATTTTGAAAGCAATAACGTTTAAAGCAATATTTCAAGTTCTGTCTGTAATGTGTTAATATTTAAAGAGTCTTCGTAAAATTGCTGAAAAGACACATATGACTTGTAGTGCATAAATGTGACCCAACAACAAGACTTTAATTCATTGTTAACCATTGTTAATTAATTATAAACCTACTTCTTAGAAACCTCTGAATTCCCCGAGCATTGGAAGATAATGGAATTGAGGAGAAGAGCTAAAAAAAAAGCCAAGGCAATCAGTGAAGTTAATGACATCAGCCTGGGGCCAGGAAGCAGCTTCAATGACCCTGGTAGCTGAGCCCCAGTCTGAGGTCAGAGACACGAATCTTTGGAAGCATCCATCATAAGACCTGGGCAGTTAGCCTCCATTCCCAAGGTCAGGCAGTGAAGAGAATTTGGAGGTGGGGGTAGGGGTAAAAGTGAAAGGTCATACTATACTTCACCCAGACGAAGATACTTGTTTGCTTTGAAAATAACAAAAGTGGAAAGTTTTGGAAGGCAGAAATAAAATGATTTGATTAGCTAGGGGATACCACTTTGATATAATGAAGATTTCACTCACTTTTCATACATCCAAATTTAAAATAAAACAGTGTAATTGATTTCAACGTTGATTTTGAAAAGTAAGTTTGTATAATATATGACTCTTTAATTTTATTTGGTAACAATTCATAATAAAACTTGATGGATTGCTGGAAATGAAATTGACCTATACAAAACTTCAAATACTGAAATATCTCTTAGTTCTCTACAGGCTAATGTGTAAGCAATAGAAAATCAACTTTAAGTAGAGGTTAACACGATAGCGATCACATGGATTGGATAGACATATGATCTCAATGAAATATTCCAAATACACTCATTAACAGGTAATTTGAACACATCTTTTCAAAGGTGATATTTTCACACACTCTTTGTTGGAGTATTCATGAGCAATAGTAAAGAAGCATTGATATACAATAATTTTGAGGTAGCTAATTCATCAATTTGCTAACAATATATTGACACTCTGCTGGTACATCTATATAAACATCAGTGCACTCCACTAATACTTTGATCAATATATTGACATCATCTAAATATAAATTACTTTTCGTCCTCTTTATCCTGATATAGTTGCTGAACTGAAGAATATTGTAATTAGTAGGGAATGGTGGAGTATTTAATGTTATTCCTATATCGTTAGCTTGTTCAGTTCTTCAGGATCAGCTCTGTTCATATTTTTTATTTAGTTTTAAAATTAAACTTTTTATTCCATAGTTTTTCTTGTTCTCAGTCTCCATCGCGATTAACATTATGAATGTGGATAAATATACATGCATGGAATGTCACATAATTGACTTGGTGAGTACCTGCAGTGAGGAATCCTGTGGTTCAGTGGATTTTTAAATATATAAGGTTAGATTAGATTCCCTACCGTGTGGAAACAGGCCCTTCGGCCCAGCAAGTCCACACTGACCCTCCGAAGAGTGACCCACCCAGACCCAGTTCCCTTTGACTAATGCACCTAACACTACGGGCAATTTAGCATGGCCAATTCACCTGACCCGCACATCTTTGGAGTGTGGGAGGAAACCGGAGCGCCCGGAGGAAACCCACGCAGACACGGGGAGAATGTGCAAACTCCACACAGACAGTTACCCGAGGCTGGAATAGAACCTGGGTCCCTAGTGCTGTGAGGCAGCAGTGCTAACCACTGAGCCACCATGCTGCCCAGGTGTGAAAAATATAATGTATATGCAGATGTATTGTTAGAATTCCTTAAATTTTAACATAGTTATGGATAAGGCTAAGACTGGTCCTTTGGTGAGTTTCATCATTTAAGAAGAAATTAGAGAGGTACAGGGATGGGATAAGTATGGAGGGATGTGGACCAAAGGCAGGCAAATGGGAAGTTATGAAAACTGGGAAGCATGGGCATGTTGGGCCGAAGGGTCTGCTTCCATGTTGCAGACCTCTGTGACTGTTTGAAAGTGATAAACTGAGGGAAGGCTGGCATCATCAGTATTAGGCAGAAACTGGAGAAATGAGAATGGGGGCAGCTGTTTAAAGGTAAATTCACATTTAACATGTGGGAGTCTTTTATAGGCCAGTTCGTCAAAACTCAGGACCAGTATATTCTGTGAGGATAAGAGATAAGAATGGTAAGATTTGGGAATTTCAGTAGACAAAAGAAGCATAGGTAAGATTTAGGAATCTGAAATCAAACAAAGCCCTTGAGGAATGTAAAGGAAGCAGACAAGAATTTAAACAAGAAATTTGGAAGATTCGAGGGGCCATGAAATATCATTTGTAATTGGGATTGCTAATTTGGTTTACATATTGCCTCATGTATCTTGTCTCAAAATGCAGTGAAAAGTTTTGTACAGTGTTGCCCCCTCACTAGTACCATCTTAAAACACAGAAAAATACACCAAAACATATGACATAAAGGCAGAAAAATGAAGAAATTAAGAAACACCCAACTTTACAGGCCTTGTTGTGAAGTGTCCATCATGGGCCATGGTCCTGATGGCCAGGCATGGGTCCCCGCTCGCTGTGTCACCACAGCTGGAACAAAGGACATGACTCTTTCCTGCCATCTCACCTCCACAGATGTTCTCATCACTATGAGTGCTCAATGGACCTTGCCAATGCAGATGCCAATGATACCACCCAATACCGCACCAGCCCAAACTCAGCTCCACCACCGTCCTGAGTCCCACCTCACTGATGCAGCCACTGCTGATGCTACTGGGTCTCATACTGGGCCCAAACGTGCCTCTGACAAAACCTCCATGAAGGTGTACTGGGAGCAGAACCACCAGGAACATAAACTGGCCTCCAACACCATTACCGTGAGTCCACACTGCTGGGTCCAATCACCATCACTATCACCGAGCTCTTCATTAAGAGGTAAGTAAAGCAAAAGAGAAAGAGAAGAGAAAAGAAAGATAAAAACTGAGAAGAGAGGGGAAAAAAAATGAAAAGTGAATGCAGCAGATGAGTCCCAGGCTTAGGAGTCCTACACTGCCTCCATTTAATGAAGAATCTCAAGATATCTTATAAATATATAAGGAGCAAGATTTAATTTAGGAAAAGGGTAGGTCAAGGTCAAATAGGGGAATTTACACGTGGGACTAGCAGGATGTAGGTCGGTCCATAATGAGTACTTTGTATCGGTATTCACCAAGGAGAAGGACATGATAGGTGATAAGATTAGACAGGCGTATGTTGATATTCTGAGGCATGTCAATATTAAAGGGAAGAGGCATAGGGTGTCTTGAAAAACAAGACAGGCTGATGGGATCTATCCCAGGATACCAAGGGGGGCAATAGAGAAGATTGTTGGACTTTGACAGAGATCTTTGTATCCTCTTTGGCAATGGCAAAGTACCAGAAGAATGGCCAATGGCCAAGTTGTTCCTTTGTTTAACAAGGGATAATCCAGGATATTATAGACCAGTGAGCATTACATCAGTGGTAGGGAAATAATTGGAAAAGATTCTTAGAGACAGGATTTATTCTAATTTGGAAAAAAATGGACTTATTCAGGATAGTCAACATGGCTGTATGCAGGGGAGGTCTTGTCTCACAAACTTCTTAGTCTTTTGAGCAAGTGACAAAAATAATTGACGAGGGGAAGGCAGTGGATGTTGTTTACATGGACTTTACAGAAGCATTTGATCCAAGATCCCACATGGAATTCATAGTGAATTGGTAAGTTGGATATAAAGTTGGCTTAGTCATAAAAGAGCTGAAAATGTGTTGCTGGAAAAGCGCAGCAGGTCAGGCAGCATCCAAGGAACAGGAAATTCGATGTTTCGGGCATAAGCCCTTCATCAGCAACACATTTTCAGCTCTGATCTCCAGCATCTGCAGACCTCACTTTCTCCTCCTTCGTCATAAAAGAAGAGGGTAGTTGAGGAGGGGTGGTTTTCTGACTGGAGGTCTGTGACCAGTTGTCTACAACAATCAGTGCTGGGATCTGTGGTATTTGTAAGATGTACAAATGATTTGGATGAAAATATAAGAGATCTGATTAGTAAGTTTGCAGACGACACAAAAATTGACGGATAGTGAGGAAGGTTATCAAAGGATGCAGCAGGATATAGATCAGTTGAAAAGTTAGGTGGAGAAATAACAGATGAAATTGAACTTGGACAAGTGTGAGTTGACATATTTAAGGAAGTCAAACACAAGAGGAAAGTATACAGTAAATGACAGGACTCTTAGGAACATTGATTGTTTGCGGCATTGAGTAGAACATTGGCAAGTCCTGTTGCAGCTGGATTAGACTTTGATTTGTCCAAATTTGGAGTATTGTGCGCAGTTCGGGGCACCACGCTACAGGAAAGATATGGAGATTTTGGCAAGGGTGGAAAAGAGATTTACCGGGATGTTGCCTGGATTGGTGTGTATTAGCAAGAAAGAGAGGTTGAACAAACTCAGATTGTTTTCACTAGAGTGTTGGAGGCTAAGGAGCGACCTGATAAAAATACATAAAATTATGAGAGGCATGGGTAGAACACATAGTCAGGTCAGGTGAATTGGCCATGCTAAATTACCCGTAGTGTTAGGTAAGGGGTAAATGTAGGGGTATGGGTGGGTTGTGCTTCGGCGGGTCGGTGTGGACTTGTTGGGCTGAAGGGCCTGTTTCCACATTGTAAGTCTAATCTAATCTAATAGTCAGAGTCTTTTTTGTGGTTGAAATGTGAAATACAAAGTGGCACATGTTTAAGGTGAGAAGGGGTAAATTTAAGGGAGATGTGTGAGGCAGGTTGTTTTTACACAAAGAGTGGTAGATGTTTGGAAAGTCCTTCCTGATGAAGGGCTTTAGCTTGAAAAGTCGATTTTCCAGCTCCTCAGATACTGCCTGACCTGCTGTGCTTTTCCAGCACCACACTCTTGACTCCAATCTCCAGTATCTTCAGTCCTCACTTTCATCTAGAAAGCATTGCCTGGGGAAGTTGTCAAGTAAAATCATCACAGTCTTTCAAGCCAAAGAGGCTGCTTTCTCATTACAGAGAGAGATGACTGGTGGTGATTTAACCTGAGGGCTACCATACCTCAGGCAAGGGGAGAGAGTCCTTCGTGGTGACCTGAGCATGGGAATTGAACCCTGTTTCAGAAAACAACCATCCAGCCAACTGATCTCAACCAATCCCAGGGAAAGTGTTAGAAGTGGCCACAAAAACAACTTTAAGAGGCATTTAGGCAGATACGTGAACAGGCAGGGAATAGAGAGATAAATTCAGAGAGATGGGATTAGTTTAAAGTGGTGTCATGGTCAGCACGGATTTGGAGGGCTGAAGGGCCTGTGCTGTCCCATTCCAAGTCAGATTTACAATACAGCACATTAAGTATCAGCTGTCAAAAACTATTTCAGTGTGGGAACTTGATGTGTACATTCTGGTTGTCACATTTGTCCAAATAATAAATAGTGCATGTATTCTAAGAAGATAAATGTGAAATGCTGTTTCTGAAAGATGCAGTAAGGTGCTATGTAAAGGCAGCCTTCCTTTCTTCAACAGTACTGCTACTGTTTGAGTGTAAGTGGGAAATCTCAGGTTGCGGGATACAAAAATCTGAAATTGTGGAAATCTATCTAATTTTAAGATCTTCTTTGAAGATCACCGAAGTTTCAAATGTCTCTCTCACACACACATACACGGCCTTCTTGGTGTTCCATGTGAATGTCTCCTCACTCTTAATATCAAGTTACCT
The DNA here is from genome assembly GCF_020745735.1 of Hemiscyllium ocellatum. NCBI lineage: Eukaryota > Metazoa > Chordata > Chondrichthyes > Orectolobiformes > Hemiscylliidae > Hemiscyllium > Hemiscyllium ocellatum. Next base: position 918,550 of record NC_083413.1, read on the forward strand.
AAACTCAGCCTTCTCTCATTACCTCCCTTATCTCTTTTAGACACTTCAAGTGCAGTTAATATCAAGCTTGAATGCTAGGAAATGGTGACAGTCCCTGCACTCTCAGTGACCTCTCTGAACCATGTAACATTGGCTCACTAACATTGTTTCCACACGTTCCCCCCCACTCAAAGGCTCTAAATCTTTTCACCAGAATCCCTTTGTTGCTTGTAGCACTTTCCCAGTCCCACCTCCTAAATCGCACTATATACTGGGGCTATAGTTTTCACCTGTCTCTGTTGACATTGTCTAATGGGTTCAGAATAATCTTTTATTGCTTTTGAACACACCAATTAGCCACATACCATGCAGGCAATGCAGACCAGTAATACAACACCACAGATCTCAGCATTGAAGAACCACACACTGTAAACCCTGTAATCATCTATAGTATCAGAGAAACCACCCACCAGAATTGCCCGAAACTATATTACACAGCCAGAGTTCAGACAGCTGATCTCTCGTGGCTGTCAACTGCAGGAAAATGTTCAAATTCACGTTCAGCTTTGTGTTAGTGTCACACAACTCCAACATGTATCTCTGCTTTTGTGTTTGTTCCTGAATTAATCCCTTTGCTGTTTGCTTTCACATTCTGTCAGCCACAAATTCGTAACCTCATTTTTCTTTAGTTTTTTAGCTATCATTCATCCTTCAAACATAGATTCCCTACAGTGTAGAAACAGGCCCTTCAGCCCAACAAGTCCACACCGACCCTCCGAAGAGTAACCCAACCAGACCCATTCTCCCACTACCCTATTTTGGCCCTGACTAATACATCTTCTTCCTAACCTCTCCGCCCCCACCCCACTCCAGCCTATCACCCTCACCTTGACCTCCTTCCACCTATCATATCTCCATCGCCCCTCCCCCAAGTCCCTCCTCCCTACCTGTTATCTTAGCCTGCTTGGCACACTCTCCTCATTCCTGATGAAGGGCTTATGCCCGAAACGTCGAATTTCCTATTCCTTGGATGCTGCCTGACCTGCTGTGCTTTAACCAGCAACACATTTTCAACCCTGACTAATACACCCAATGTGCAAACTTCACACAGACAGTCACCCAAGACTGGAATCAAACCTGGGTCCCTGGCATGGTGAGGCAGCAATGCTAACCACTGAGCCACCATGCCACCCTGACATATGCTGCGATTAAAAGCAGCAAACACCTACTTCTTCTTCAGCACCTGATGGAGGTTTTTCTCATTCAGATTTGTTCAATGGTCTGTCAGAAGTGGCCACAATTTAAGAATGCCACCGAAATAAGTGGATGGGAGAATGTTCTATTTACAGAATGTTGTTGGAATATGAAATGTGTGACCGGAAACTCATGGAAATAGAATCCATGATCATTTTTATAAGTGACACAGTAACATTTTGTGAAATTTGACAATGTGGAAAGTAGCCATTTGGCCTTTCCAATTCTCTGAAAATGTGATGCATGTAGTTCTATCCTTTTGGTTATTTATTGTTTATGAGCATTGACTGTTTTTTTTTCAAAATATCAAAGAAGTTTTAGATTTTTTTCACATTTTCCTCTTAATGAAGCATTTCAAACCGTGTTGATTTGTACTAATTAATGGCATTTCCAATAGGCAATTAACCCTTAGAAATAGAAAATGAGTATCATGTAAATCGAGGGGGATTTGAGGAAGAGTGTTTCCACCCAGAAGATGGTGGGAATCTGGACTGAACTGCCTGGGAATGGGGTAGAGGCAGGAAAATTCATAACCTTTCATGGCTATGAGCCAAGAGCTGGTAAGTGTGACTAGTTGAGATAGGTGATGGGGTCTTTTTGTCAATGAAGGCTGGATGGGTTGAAAGGTCTATTCTGTACAGTATGACTCCATGACTTTTCAATAACTGCTTACCAATTGAGCACATACCCATCCATACAGGGGCTTAACTGCAACTCATTCCTCCCTGATTAGTTTCTTCAATAGCAGCAAGGCTGCAGAGCCAGACTCCTTTGCTGTGCTGAAAAACAGCAATTGATTGATGGGCCAACTGGCAGCAAAAAGTCAGTAACAATCCCAAACATGTAAATAGCTTTCATGATACCTAATGTAGCAGGTGTTACATATTAAAACAATAAGGAGACAGGTCGTATTATTGTTGAACTTGTTCCTGAGAAAGTGCTTCTATTTTGGCCACGCAGAGATGAACTTTGTATAAACATGACAAATCATTTTCAAGTACAAATAAGTCTTAATACCTATAGCAATATACCAGGATAGCATGACCATATTAGAGCATGGACAGATGGCTGTTGAATATACAAAATTAATGTGTCAATCTGTTGTTGGTTGGCATCAATTAGGATAATCAATGACTTGTAAATGTATGTGAGATGTGTCAACTGTACCAGTCCAAAAAGAGTCTCTACATCCACGCAATGCTCGATCCCCTCTCTTGGTGAAAAGGGCAAAAGCCTTGTTCACATTGGTTAAGATTGCATCCATTTAAATTATTACTCTTCCAAATTTCCCACTGTTGGACAACAGGTGTAACCATTGCTGACGTAAAGACTGTTATTTTCAGTGTCCTCTCTATTCAGTGTCCCAGAATGTATAATAATTGACAATGGACTGCCATTCACTGACAAACTGTCTCATGTGTGCTAAATGGGTAGTGACCAATATTACATTATCACCTTACAATCCTTGTTTGAACAATCCAGCAGAATGTACAATGCAAATGACATGTTAACCAGCTGAATCAGATTTTATCATTGCATTGCGCCTTTTCATATGAAACCAATGGAGAAGGATCACCAACCTCACCCACAACGTACACTTGGAGGGCAAGTGGGAATGACTTGCTCAACAACACGTTGGGTAACCATTCTGAGATACGTGATAGTCTACCTCAAAGACAGAGGAGAAGGTAACAGATATACAAAGAGTGAGCAGGCAGACAATTACCAAAACTGTACAGTGGACAAAGGGTACCAGTTAGAAACACAAATACAAATGTGTTGCGACCAACAAAGTCTTTGAAAATATGCAAGCAACCGAGATCACACAAAAAGTGATCACTGATCAGAGGAACAGAAGGAAGTCAGACTGACGTTAATATGATACTCGTGCACAAAGAGAGTAAGAGAGAACCCTGTGATGGTGGTGATGGTCTTGTAGCAAGGCAACTATACGATCACCAGGTGGCAGATGATACAAAAACTGGTGGGATGGTAAATAGTGAGGACCACCTAAGATTATAGGAGGATATAGATGGGTTGGTCAGATGGGGCTGATCAGTGACAAATGGAATTCATTCTGGACAAATGTGAGTTGATGCACTCAGACAGAACAAAAAAGCAAGGAATACATGATGAAGACTGGGACCCCGGGAAGCCCTAGGATCAGGGGGAACTTGGAGTGTACGCACACCAGTCTGTTCGGCTATCAGGACAGATGGATAAAATGGTTAAGAAGGTATGTGGGATTCAATGAGCTGATATATAGAATCTACGTCAAAAACAAAAAATAAACTGCAGTTGCTGGAATCCAAAATAGACAGCAAGAGGCTGGGAGAACACAACAAGCCAGGCAGCATCAGGAGGTGGGGAAGTTGATGTTTCAGGTATTACCCTTCTTTAGGACTGGGGGTGGGTATAGGGGGAAGCTGTAGGTAAAAGGGGTGACAGGGCAGGGTAGCAAGATGGGGATAGGTGAAGACAGGCAGAGGTTATGACCTGGTTGGTCAATGGAAAGAATAAATCTGGTTGGTAGCAGGGAGGAATGGAAGGTAGGGGGAGGGGCTGGGAAGGGAGTCAGGGGATGGGGAGGGAGGTTATTTGAAATTAGTGAACTCAATGATGAGTTCTCTGGGCTGTCGGCTGCCCAGGTGGAAGATGAGGTGTTGTTCCTCCAATTTACGGTGTGGTTCGTTGTGGTAATGCAGGAAGCCAAAGATGGCTATGTTGGAAAGGGATGGGAAGGGGAATTAAAATCAGCGGTGACAGGGAAGTTCAGTCGGCCCCTTCGGGCCCAACTGTGATGCTCAGCGAACTGTTCCTAAGTTTACATTTGGTCTCCCCGATGTAGAGAAGACCACATTTGGGAGCACCTGGTGCAGTAAACTAGTTTGGAGGAGAGACAGGTGAACCTCTGTCTCACCTGGAAGGAGTGTTTGGGGGCCCTGGATGGAGGTGAGGGGTGTGGCGTACCGGCAGGTTTTACATCTTTCCTGGTTGCAGGAGAATGTACCTGGGGATCGGGGGGAGTAGGTAGGGAGAGTGGTGCAAACTAAGAACTGTCGAAGGGAATGATGCTTGCGGAAGGCAGAGGGGGGTGGGGAGGGTTCTTGGTGGTGGGATCATGTTGAAGTTAGCGGAAGTGTTTAAGGATGATGCACTGAATGCGGAGACCTGTGGGGTGGTAGGTGAGGACAAGGAGGACTCTGTTTTTATTGCATTTGGGGTGGGTTTAGAGCAGTGGAACGGGGAATGAAGATGGAGGGCCATCCGGACGACAGAGGGAGGAAAGCATGTTGTTCAAAATAGGTGGACATCTGGGATGTTTGGGAATGGAATGTCTCCTCATCTGAGCAGATGCATCGGAGGCAGAGGAATTGGGAGAATGGGATGGAGTTCTTGCAGGATATTGAGTGGGATGAGGTGTGGTCCAGGTAGTTATGGGAGTCTGTGTGTTTGCAGTAAACGTCCACTTGGAGACTGTTGTTGAAGATGGAAATGAAGAGGTCAAGAAAGGGCAGGGAGGTGTCTGAGATAGACCAAGTGAATTTGAGCGCGAGGTGGAGGTTGTGGGTGAAGTCTATGAACTGCTCCAGTTGAGCCACATCAATTTCTCCACCCTCCTCACCCACTCCAATGAAACCCCGCCTGAACGTTCAGCAATCCACTCTCTCTGCACCAACCCTTAGATCATCACCAAACCTGCTGACAATGGCAGGGTAGTGATAGGCTGGAGAATGGACCTCTATGTCACAGAGGCCGAACACCAATTCTCCGACACCACATCCTACCTCCGCCTTGCCCACGACCCGACCGCGACCCATCAGAACAAAATCACCCACACTGTCTGTACCCTCATTGCCTCTGGTGATCTCTCCTCCACTGCCTCCAAACTCACAGTCCCCCAGCCCAGCACTAACCAGTTTGAACTACTCCCCAAGATCCACTAGCATAACTACCTCAGCTGACCCACAGTCTCGGCATGCTCCTGCCCCACTGTACTCATATTGACTCCATTCTCTCCCCTTTGGTTCAGGCACTTCCTACCTACATCTGCGATACCAACCACGCCCTCCATCTTTTCAGCAGCTTCCAGTTCCCTGGCACCCCCCTGCGCATTATCTTCACGATAGACGTGCAGTCCTTAGAAATGTCCACACCCCACAAGGATGGTCTTCAGGCCCTCAGCTTCTTCCTCTCCAACAGACCCATCCAGTCCCCCTCCACTAATACCCTCCTACACCTTGCTGAACTAGCCCTCACCCATAATAACTTTTCCTTTAACTTCTCCCATTTCCTCCAAGTCAAGGTGATGGTCATGGATACCTGGATGGATCCCAGCTACACCTGTCTCTTTGTCAGCTAAATCAAAGAGTCCCTCCTCAGAACCTACACCGGCACTGTGCCTCAAATCTTCCGTTGTTACATCGATGATTGCACTGGTACGGCGTCCTGCACCCAGCCTAAACTGATGCAGTTCATCGATGTCACCCACAACTTCCACCCTGCCCTCAAATTCACTTGGTCCATATTGGACACCTCCCTCCCTCTCTTGACCTCACTATTTCCATCTCTGGTGGCAGTCTCCAGGAGAACATTTCGTACAAACCGACAGACTCCCATAACTACCTGGACTATACCTCCTCCCAACCAGTATCCTGCCAGAACTCCAATTTCCTCTGCCTCTACCACATTTGTTCAGATGAGGAGACATTCCAGATGTCCATTTATTTCGAACAACAATTCTCCAATGACTAATGCTCTGCTCCCTCTCCCTTCCCTTCTGAACAACAGGGGCAGGCTCTGTGACAGAGACCCGCACCTGAGCTGTGACTACATCCCTGTAACTCCTCTCAATAACCCCCTCTGCCTCCTGAATGATCTGAAGTTCATCCAGCTCCAGCTCCAGTTCCCTAACGCGGTTTTCAAGGAGCTGGAGTTGGGTGCACTTCCCGCAGATGCAGTCAGCAGGGACACTAGTGGTGACCTTTACCTCCCACATTCTGCAGGAGGAACATTCAACCGCCCTAACCTCCATTCCCACTATTCTACATTCTCAACAAGACTGTAGAAAAATAAAAAATAAAAATAAATTAGTTCCAAGGTCATGTTGCAGCTGTACAAAACTCTGGTGCAGCCCCACTTGGAGAATTGTGTACAGGTCTGGTCACCACATTATAGGACAAAATTGAAAGCTTTGGAAAAGGTCCAGAGGAGATTTACGAGGATGTTGCTTGGTCTGGGGGGGATGGTCTTATGAGGAAAGGCTAAGGGACTTGAGGCTGTTTTCATTCAAGAGAAGAAGGTTGAGAGGTCACATAATTAACACCCAGAAGATAATCAAAGGGTTACATAGGGTGGACAGTGAGAGCCTTTTTGCTCAGACAGTGATGGTTAGCGCGAGGGGACATAGCTTTAAATTGAGGGGTGATAGATATAGGACAGATGTCAGAGGCAGGTTCTTTGGTCAGAGAGTATTGGGGTGTTGAACGCACTGCCTGCAACGTAACAGACTTGCCAACTTTAAGGCCATTTAAATGGTCATTGGATAAACATATGGATGAAAATGGAATAGCGTTAGTTAGATGGGCTTCAGATTGTTTCCACAGGTCAGCGCAACAGCGACAACTGAAAGGCCCGTACTGCTCTGTAATGGTCTATATCCTATCTTCTAACGTGCTTTCAATAGACAATAGACAATAGGTGCAGGAATAGGCCATTCGGCCCTTTGAGCCTGCACCAGCATTCATTATGATCATGGCTCATCATCTTCAATCAGTATCCTGTTCCTGCCTTATCCCCATAACCCTTGATTCCACGATTCTGAAAAGTTCTATCCAACTCTTTCTTGAAAGTATCCAGAGACTGGGCCTCCACTGCCCTCTGGGGCAGAGCATTCCATACAGCCACCACTCTCTGGGTGAAGAGGTTTCTCCTCATCTCTGTCCTAAATGGTCTGCCCCTTATTTTTAAACTGTGTCCTCTGGTTCTGAACTTACCCATCAGCGGAAACATGCTTCCTGCCTCCAGAGTGTCCAATCCTTTAATAATCTTATACGTCTCAATCAGATCTCCTCTCATTCTTCTAAAAAGATCTTTCCTCTGTCATCCAGGCAGCCCTCCACCACATCACCTCTATTCCCTGTTCCACTGCTCTAAACCACCCCCACGCAATAAAGACAGAGACCCTTCATCCTCGTCTACCACACCATCGGTCTCTGGATCCAATGCATCATCCTAAAACACTTCTGCCAATTCCAATGAGACCCCACTACTAAGAACATCTTCCCCCCCCCCCCCCCCCCTGCCTTCTGCAAGGGCTGTTCCCTTCGAGAGTTCTTGGTTTGCGCCACTCTCCCCATCAACTTCCCCGAACCCCCAGGTACCTTCCCCTTCAACCGGAAACATTTCAGAACCTGCTGGTACACCACTCCCCACACATCCATCGAGGGCCCCCAAACAGTCTTTCTAGGTGAGACAGCGGTTCACCTGCCTCTCCTCCAACCTAGTTTACTGTATCCAGTGCTCCCGATGTGGTCTTCTCTACTTCGGGGAGACCAAATGTAAACTTAGGGAATGATTCAGGGAGCATCTCAGCTGGGCCCACAGGGGCCGACCAGACCTCCCAGTCACTCTTCATTTTAATTCCCTTCCCATCCCTTTCCAACATGGCCATCCATTGGCCTCCTGCATTACCACAACGAACCAACCACAAATTGGAGGAACAACACCTCATCTTCCGCCTGGGCAGCCTACAGCCCGGAGGACTCAACAAGAGTTCTCCAATTTCAAGTAACCTCCCTCCCAATCCCCCAACTCCCTTCTCAGCTCCTCCCCATCCTTTCCATTGGTCCCTGCCACCAACTGGATTTATCCCTCCCATTGATCAACCAGGTCGTACCCCTTACTTGTCTTCACCTATCCCCACCTCACCACCCTGCCTCCTCCACCCCCGTTATATGCAGCTCCCCTATACCCATCCCTACTCCTGAAGAAGGGTTACAGCCGAATTGTTGACTTCTCCACCTCCTGATACTGCCTGCCTTGCTGTGTCCCTCTCCCTCCTGATGCTGCCTGCCTTGCTGTGTTCCTCTGTTTCCTGATGCTGCCTGCCTTGCTGTGTTCCTCCCCCTCCTGATGCTGCCTGCCTTGCTGTGTTCCTCTCCCTCCTGATGCTGCCTGCCTTGCTATGTTCCCCTCCCTCCTGATGCTGCCTGCCTTGCTATGTCCCTCTCCCTCCTGATGCTGCCTGCCTTGCTGTGTTCCCCTCCCTCCTGATGCTGCCTGCCTTGCTGTGTTCCTCCCCCTCCTGATGCTGCCTGCCTTGCTGTGTTCCTCTCCCTCCTGATGCTGCCTGCCTTGCTATGTTCCCCTCCCTCCTGATGCTGCCTGCCTTGCTATGTCCCTCTCCCTCCTGATACTGCCTGCCTTGCTGTGTTCCTCCCCCTCCTGATACTGCCTGCCTTGCTGTGTCCCTCTCCCTCCTGATGCTGCCTGCCTTGCTGTGTTCCCCTCCCTCCTGATCCTGCCTGCCTTGCTGTGTCCCTCTCCCATTCTGTGCTGCCTGCCTTGCTGTGTTCCTCTCCCTCCTGATGCTGCCTGCCTTGCTGTGTCCCTCTCCCTCCTGATACTGCCTGCCTTGCTGTGTCCCTCTCCCTCCTGATGCTGCCTGCCATGCTGTGTTCCCTCTCCCTCCTGATGCTGCCTGCCTTGCTGTGTCCCTCTCCCTCCTGATGCTGCCTGCCTTGCTGTGTTCCCCAAGCCTCCTGCCTGTCTACAAGAAATCTAAGAGCAAGGAGGTGATGCTGGAGCTGTGTAAAACATTGGTTAGACCACAGTTAGAATATTGTGTGTAATTCTCGAGTCCACATTTTAGCAAGGATGTGATAGCACTGGATAGGAGATTTACCAGGATATTGCCTGCTCTGGAGAGTTTCAGTGATGAAGTGAGATTGGACAGACTGGGATTGCCTTCCTTCAAGCAGAGAAGACTGAGAAGGGACATAAGTGAGATTTATAACATGTTGAGGGGCAGAGATCGGGTAGACGGGGGAAAACCTTTCTCCTTGATGGAGGGATCAATGACCAGGGGAATATATATAAGTTAAGGAGCAGGAGATTGAGAGGGGATGTGAGCAAAAATACATCTGGAACTCACTACCTGCGAGAGTGGTCAAGACAGAAACCTTCATGATATCTGTGAAGCATTTAGATGCACACTTGTGAAGTCAAGGCAGAGAAGATTATGGGTCATGTGCTGAAATATGGGATTAGAATAGTGAGGTGGTTGTTTTTGACAGGCACAGTCTTGATGGGTCAAAGGGCCTTTTTCTGTGCTTTTGTTTGCTTTAGTTTATCACTCTGCCCACCAAGGCATGTTCTAATTACCTTTCCATCATCATGTTTTGGCCATTTGTCCTAATAGCTGCAAATATGACTAATTGGTGACTTCTGTTCGTTAATGTTTCTGTGCTGTGAAAGTACTTCCCACACCTTAAAGGGACCATATAAATGCAACACCTTGTTGTAGCCCATAATCGACAATCATTCCTGATGAAGAGCTTATGCCTGAAACATTGATCCTCCTGCTCCTCAGATGCTGCCTGACCTGCTGTGCTTTTCCAGCACCACACTCTCAAGCCAATTATGGCAACAGTTCCTGTGGCTTATATTTTTTGAGGTTGAATTAGTTAAAGTTATTTTATACCTCTGAAAGACTTGTGGGGTCAGACCTAATTTCAATGTTTCAATAGTACAATAGCATGAACTTTAAAATCAAGAGCATACCACAATCCCAACAACCCACTCATACTTCGCTAAATTTCAGGGAACAGAATGAATAATTTTAAAAAAGCAGGGCAATTTGACAAATTCCCAGAACATCAAAACCGGAACATAATGAAAGCAGGTGCTTGAAGATGAATCCACAGTTAGTTCTATTTGTGTTTCAGCCGTTAATTAATTCAGAAGCAAAAGTGAGCATTCCATACAAATTTTATTGAGTTTTGTTCAATTTCCTTCTGGAAAGGTTTGAGCAGAAAGGTGTGGATGTAATTGCTCCTCATCCCAACTCAAGCAAGCATTCTATCCTGGGGTTCAGGTCCACAACCATCATCTGCAGTGAATCGATGGGGGTCTTGTTGTTTGGGGAATCACATGCTTTATGCATTGCATCCACTGAGTAGGTGCCTGGCTCCCCAGCCACAAGCATTTACACCATTTGAACAGTCACACATTCAAGCAACGATCTCAGTGAAAACACGAACACCCATCCAAGTCTTTAGCCTTTGTCCACTTCTCATGTTACATCAATGTAACATTGGTAGATCATTCCTACCTGCATTTAGATAGCTGTACAAAACAAGTATACTGTTGTGATGAATGAATAGAAGATGAGGAAGATTACTACTAATGCTCCTGACAGAAATATATTCTTGAAAAATCAAACATTGTGGCAGAAGAAATGCAGCTGTGCAAGTGGCATAATACCCCTCAGAAAATACAGAGAAACAATGACCCAATCATGGATCATTACTCAATGTGCCTTTAGGCTGACCATCTAAATAGTTCCATGGATTGGTGAATATATTTTAGCTATGGGACAATTCCAGTTCAGGTGATTGCAGCAGATATCATGTTGTAGAACTGTGTTGCAAAACCATTCAGCTTGACCACGTTACACTCCAGAAAGCAGTGAATAAAAATAATGCTGAGCCATTACTTTGGTGTCCTAAGTGTGTGGTTTGAAATTGCACTGGATGGCAATTAAAGTTTAAAAACTCCCTCATTAAATGACGTCTCACCATTGATAAAAGGTACAATCTATTTTAGCTTTGCCTGGGATTATATTCATGGTGACAAAGGGTATTTGTTCATCTAACCTCTTAAGCCCAGATAATATTTAATTTCACAGAACATTTCGATTATTTTCTGTTTAAATTCATCTCTTCCTTCAGCAGCCTTTATTAACAAGAAAGAAATCCTGCACGAACACTTCATTGGAAGTTGAATATCTGTAGTGTCTAGTTACTTTACTCGTGTTAATTCAGAGAAACATAGCAACCTTGAGGGACCAGAACTCCTACAGAAATATCTGGCATGCTTTGAGATTCCTCAGGGTCAAGTGTAGAACTCATTGTATAATTTTCAAAATGTTAGCACTTTTGAATACGTCTCCAATTTCAGAGATACACAGTGATGAGTGAAAATCTCTTCTCTACG